>NW_005872368.1:0-8311 GCF_000147115.1 Myotis lucifugus | reverse complement strand
TTGGGGCGCTGCCCCCTGTCACTCACAGAGCAGGGCCCAGTTAGGGGGGTTGGGGTTTCGTACCCTGTCACACACAGAGCATTGGTCGATCAGGGGGTTGAGTAGCTCCCCCCTGTCACTCACAGAGTAGGGCCGATAAGGGAGTTGGGGCACCGCCCCCTGTCACACACAGAGCAGGGCGGATCAGGGGGTTGGGGCGCCACCCTCTATACCCACAGAGCAGGGCCGATCAGGGGGTTGGGGCGCCACCACTGTCACACTCAGGGCAGGGCCAATGGGGAGGTTATGGCTCTACCCCGTCACACACAGAGCAGGACCTGTCGGGGGGGGGGGGAGGTTGTGGCACCACACCCTGTCACACACAGAGCCGCAGGGCGATCAGGGGGTTGGGGAGCTCCCCCCATCAGGCACAGAGGAAGGCTGATCAGGGGGTTGGGGCGCCCTCCCCTGTCACGCACAGTGTAGGGCCGATCAGGGGTTGTGGCCCCGCCCCTGTCACACACAGAGCTCCAGGGCGATCAGGGGGTTTGGACGTTGCCCCCTGTCACACTGATCCTGGTGCTGGGAGGCCTCGCTGCTCTGCTGATTCCAGTCCTGGGAGGCATATTACCCTTTTACTATATAGTTTAGAGGCCTGGTGCATGGGTGGGGGCCGGCTGGTTTGCCCTGAAGGGTGTCCTGGATCAGGGTGCCCTTTTACTACATAGGATACTGGCCAGCCTGGATGAGAGGGGGCCGGCTGGTTTGCCCTGAAGGGTGTCCTGGATCAGGGTGGGGGTCCCCACTGGTGTGCCTGGCCAGCCTGGATGAGAGGATGATGGCTGTTTTCAGCTTTTCACACCCCCTTCAAGTTGGGAGTCCCCACTGGGGTGCCTGGCCAGTCTGGGTGAGGGCCTAAGGGCCGTTTTCAGGTAGGCGGGTGACTGAAGCTCCCAACCTGTCCTTTTTTTCTTTTTTTTTAATTCTGGGCCAGCTTTAGCTCTGAGGCTTGGCTTCAGCTCTGAGGCTTCGGCTGCTGAAAGCAGGTATCTGGTTGGTTTGGGTTCTATAATTGTAACACTGTTGCGGTCCTGCTCACTCCAGCTCTGAGATCTGGGCTGGCTGAAAGCAGGGATCTGCGTTTGTTCTATAATTGAAACAATGTTGCGGTCTTGCTGGCTGAAGCCCAGCTGGCTGAAAGCAGGTTACTGGGTCTTTTTTAGCTTCTATAATTGCAACAATGTTTCTTAAACTGTAAGCTCAGAGGCCAGGAAGTCAGGCTGGGAACATTGGCTTCCTCCGTCACTGAAGCAAGCAAGCCTCTTGTTCGCTTGAAGCTGCCTGGCTGCCAGCCGCCATCTTGGTTGGCAGTTAATCTGCATTTCGCCCTGATTAGCCAATGGGAAGGGTAGCAGAGTACGGCTAATTACCATGTTTCTCTATTATTAGATAGGATGGCTTTCTCCCATTCTATAGCTTTCCATTTCACTTTGTTTATAGTTTCCTCTGCTGTGCAAAAGCTCTTAAATTTGATGTATTCCCACTTACTTTTGCTTTTGTGTCCTTGCTTTTGGTGTCAAATCCAAACAATCATTGCCAAGACCAATGCTAGTGTCTCCTTATATTTAGAAATAGTCATTTATGGTCTTTGACACCTCAGAAATGAGTCCCCTAATTCTAATTTCAAGTGATATTTCCAAGTGATGTTTTTTCAAGAAATATTCCAAAACAATGAGGCTACATTAGCTGTTTATTCACATGTTAAGCTTTGAGAATGTCATTGTTAGAGCTTGAAAGGTGGCAACATCCATGAGCACTGGTTCATTTCAGAGTAGAATCTATTTTGTTTGGCTCATGTCAGATTCAAAGTACTAAGTGTTGTGTCTGCTCTGGAGGAGGAACAGGTAAGGGTTTGGAGACTCACATGGGAACTCCTCCATTTTATCCACAGGCCAGCACCACCTAGGAGGGGTCCGAATAGATCCTAAACACTGTTCAGGGTGATCTCAATGGTGAGGTTTCTTCTTAGCCACGCCTTCTCCTCTCACCCCTCTAAACACTTCAGCAGGCACAGATAAGGGAACATGGGCCCTGTAACCCAGCCTTTCTAGCCTGTGCTGTGTCCAAAACTTTAACTGATGAGTTAAACAGAACAAGGAGGAAGCGAGGACTGGAAAGTGCTATGGTGGAGGCAGGATGCATGCTTTCCTGTGGAAAAGTGAATTGACAATAACATCCTGAAGCTCATTTCTTAGAAATTGAGTGAATTATGAGAAGCAAAGAAAAAAATTGTGCTGTGATACACTTAGATATACATTAAAATTGCACCTTTGTCCCTTGGTAAAGATGTACTTACATCATTTATCAGTAGTCAGAAAGCACCTAAGGACATCAAACTAAATACAAAAGGAAGAAATGCAGATAACATCGGAAATTGTAGAAACCAAACTGAAAATCCCAGAAAAGAGGCAAGTGACTAAATGTTAACAGATGGATCCGGCAGCCTCTGACTTCTTTCTGGATTCCTATTCTAAGTAGCCTCTTCTGCCCCTAGGGTCATGGAAAGGCTAAGAATTCAGGGTTGTCCAAGCAAACGAATGAGTTTTGGAGGAAGGGGGACTAAAAAGTCCTGGCAGGTGAGTAAGGAAGGGAGCGGAGGATGTGCTGAGAGTGGCAGAGACTGGGGGAGAAGCACACTTGCTGCCCTGCTTCCTGCCTTCCCAGCTGTTGGTGCCACATGGTGATGGGGCTGGGAACTGTCACTGTCTGTGACTATACATGACTCTGATGACCCCAGGCACTCAAAGCATGGGAGCAGAGGCCCGCAGTGATATTGCTCCTTCACACAGACCCCTCAAGCCAAGAGTCCCATGACTGGTCCCTCCAAGTGGACTTCCATGAGGAAATCTGTTCCTTGTCAGAGGTTTATCACTATAATCAATGAACATCTGAGAGAACATGTCGGTAAACAGCCAGGCTTCAGGATTCAAACCAGTGGGAGAGTCTGAGCACTTGTTCTCATGGGCAAGGCCCACATATTGGTGTTTGGTGTAATCCCTTGGAAGGCATCAGACTGAGATGATCTGACACTAATCTATCTTCTTATCTGTAGAGATTCCAGGCCTCAGAGGGGTTATTATTTTGTCCAAAACCATAGATGCTGTTAGTGGCAGAATCAGACCCACATAGCTTTCTTGACTGCATTCCACATGTTAATGGCAGACACTAGTGATGATGTGCTAATGTGACAATCTGCTCTGTCGCTCATGGAACAAAACCAGTGTCACTGATGTTAACAGAAGGGGACACACTGTCAGATACATTAGCATTGTGTGCTGCCAGCTGAGGAAGGTAGCTCCTGTGTATTTAAATGCATGAACGCTCTTTTTGTTTTACTTTGCAAAGAATGAGGCCCTACTTTGTTTTTTAGATGAACCTATTTATACTTTTTAAAATTAAAATTTATTGGGGTGAAAGTGGTTATTAATATTATGTGTATTTCTAGTGTGAAACCCTATGGTACATTACCTGTATATTACATGGTATACAAACCACCAAAATTCTGGTCTCTTTCAATCACCATATATTTGACTCCATTTACCACCTACACTCCTCTATCCTCCTTTCTGCTAGTAACCACCATACTGTTGTCTTTGTCTGTGAGTTTTTGTAAAACTATTTATTCTTTTGTGTGAATATGTTGTTCTTTGGGAGCTCCTGCCAGTGGGCCTGAAGCATGCTCTCAGGCAGAGGTGGTCTCAGGACCTGCTGTGCTCACACCAGCCTGGTAGTCTGCCCACTCCCTTAAGAATCCAGGAGCCCTTCATTTCAACTTTATCTCTCAAAGAGAAAGAATTTGGGTTTGTTTTTTTTGGGGTTTTTTTTTGGTGCCGCATATACTTTTGAGAACCACTAAATTCTTCAATAAGGGGCCTGAGTTCAGAAACTGTAAAACTAAAGGGAATGTGGTGGAGCTGATTATAGGGTAGGGAGCCTTGGGCAGTGAGGCATTGCTGAGAGACAGGGTCAGGCAGAGTTTAAAGGTTATTCTGAGAAAGCCAGCACTTCACGCCTCAGCAGCCTCTGTGGTCCACCTGGGCCAGATGTGGGGTGGCATTGGGAAGACTTATTCTTGTAATCATAATCTCAGACATAAGGGAAAATCTCTGGGATGCTGAGTGGATGGAACATGAAGAATGCAGGAGAAAAGGTGGAGGAAGGAGAAAGGTGTTGTGGGAGATTCCTAGGCTACATAAACTTATGGCTCATAGTTCTAGGGCTCCAGCATCAAATGGTTGGCAGAGCCACCTTCTCTCTGAAGGTGCTGGAGAGGATCCTTGCTGGGTCCCAGCTCCTTGTGGCTGCTGGCAACCCTTGGAGGTCCTTGGCTTGTAGATGCATTGCTCTCATTTCTTGACTGTTGCATTTTACAAGGAGAAACCAGGCTATACCCTCCAAACTTTCCTTGGAAACGCAAGTATATTGCTTTCAAGCTCTTTTTTCCACCCAGAAGTAGAACGTAACTCAGTGACTTCTCTCCCACGTTGTATCAAATATCACGTTTCTTCAAATGTCCAATATCATGGTCCTCACTTTGTACTGAGATCACTGAGATCTCACCTTTAATATTCAAATTCCCAGCAATGGACTCTTCAAGGATATCTAGGCATTTTTTGTCAAGTGCCCCAGAATGCTCCCAGCATCTGTGAATTACCTAATTCCACAACCACATCCTTATTTTGAGCATTTCTTTTACAGCAGGACCCCACTTCCTGGTATAAACACTGATCCTATGAAGTCAATACTCCATTTTAAAGATCAGAAAAGGCAGTTACAGAGAGGTTAACTTATCCACATGTGGTAGGCTGAAAATTACACCCTCCAACCCTATATAAGCATTCCTAATCCCCAGAACATATAAATGTTACCTTATTGCAGATGTGATGAAGTTAATGATTTTGAGCTGGAGAGATTGTCTTGTAATATCTGAGTGGGTCCTACATGTAATCACAAAGTCCCTCAGAAGAAGGAGGCATGATCAAAGGAGGAAGAAGGCAATGTGATGATGGCAGCAGAGATTGGAGTGATGTGATCACAAAGCAAGGTATTCTGCAAGCTTCTAGAAGCTGGAAGAAGCAAGTGATGTATTCTCTCCTGGAGATACCTACAGCCCTACGGATACCTTCATTTTATCTGCATAAGACGAATTTCAGGCTTTTGACCTCCAGAACTCTAAGAAAATTAATTTGCATTGTCTCGGGACTTTAAATGTTTGGTAATTTGTTATGGTAGCAATAGGCAATTGGTATACCAAGGTTAGTTGTTCATTATGGAAGTGTCAGGACTGTTGAAGAAACCATTCCTTTCACCTCCTGTTATTATTTTTGCAAAATTGTAATAATTTTGAGCTTTTAATTTAACTAGAACATAGCAGCATACAAAGCCTTGAACTCCACAAGGCAGACTCTGATAGAAGTTAAAGAAATGTATTTTAATAACCCCAACCTTGAAAAAAATCCACATATTTCCACGTTGACATGTATTTCTATGATGTAAAACATAAATGGGGAAAAGAACAATAGAAAAATGTAAATTAGGAAGCCATGTCTTTCTCTTCATTCATCTCTTTCCTACTGATTATGTGTAAGGAGCAGCATCCTGGGAGCGGAGAGAACACCTTCATGGATTTGCAGGTAGGGACCAACAGTAGAGAGACAGGAGGTTCACGGCAGAGCTGGATTTGGAAAGGAGCTCTAAGGATGAGAAGCACGGCAAAGTGAACAGCACAGGAGAGACATGAGGCAAAATCCCTTCTATCAAAAGTCTCTTAGAGGGAGGTCAGTCCTAAGAGAGAGTTCAGGGGTGGGAGCCATGTTCCAGATGCTTCTCCATGATCAAGGACCTCAGGGCTAGGACCATTCAAGACCAGCATTTTATTCCCTATAGCATCTATGGATTCTATTTCAACCACAACCTTCTTCTCATTTGGGAACCTATGAGTGTGCTTGGAGAAGCAATTAGTTGTCCAAGAAAACATAAAAGGCAGCTTCTGGTAGGACAAGTTTCATTCAGGGAATATAGAGAATGAAGTGAAACTGGGGCAGTGGTGGAGGCATTTTGTTCCGGAGATGCAGTTTTGACTCTGTTCTGGTCTCATATATATGCAGCCTGTCAAGGTGAGCTTCATGGATGTGTGCCTTGTAGGGTTGCTCAAGGATCTGTGCTTAGAGGGTTTAAAACTCTGCAATGTCATCTTCAAATTCTTCATGATTTTTAAACAATGGGCTTGGTATTTTCCTTTTTTGCCAGACCTTATGCATTGTGTAGCTGGTCCTGATCTGTGTCTTTATTGGAAATAGAAAAACTGTTACCTGGGTTCCTTCAAGGTGAGCAAAGTCATTCATACCAATAATTGGTCCAATAATATGGCCATTTACACCATCATTTCCAAATCTATCTGCTTCCCTCCATGGGTAGTAACCATATTGTCCTCTACTTCATGGCACATCTGGTCACTTAGTACCTATCCTCAAGCTGAGGGATTGACTAACCCACTTTCTCAATCTAGTGAAGCAAAATGTGTAATCAAAATTTAATCTATTTGTGGTGATGCAACAGACAACTAGAACATCTTGTCAACCATGAGAGATTCAACAGCCTGCCTATCACCTGAAAACAATTTATAGATCCTTTTGGATCCATCCACTGGTAAATCTAGGATAAGCTGCCTCTGTCTGGGCCTGGAGAGGGAGAAGGTAGGAAGGCTGGGAGGGAAGGAAGCATCTACTCCCTGGGTGCATCTTTATATGTCATGTAATGTAGACTTTCAACTGTGCAAGAAACATATGAAAAAAAACAAAGAAACAAACAAACAAAAACAAAGAGATTGTGATCATTGGAAGACTTTCTCCAGGCCTCTCCTTCCTCGTTTCTACTTGGTGCCCAATGGTTTATACCTTTGGCTTTGGACCTGAGTTTTGTTAATTTCTGAATGAGTAAGTTGAGACCCTCCTGAAAGAGTAGACTCAAAACCCATATTGCACCATCACCAGCAAGACCCGAGGATCCACCAACTCCTATGTCCAACTTTCTTCTTCCAGAATGACCCCGCAGTTTCCCACTGCACCAGGGAAGGTGATACACACTGTGCTTGGCTTTTTGGGGGCAAGATTCATGTCATTTAATAAGGGCCTTTGGATCCAATACTGTAACTCAAAACACCAAATATAGCTTTGGTAATTTTGATACAAGAGCAAGCAGATGGAGAAAAATTTTCAACTTGGCAAAATGTAAGCATCCACCAAATTAGGGAAAATCTTACTGTCTCTTTAAAGGCAAACAGTTCCTCTACTGGCTCCACCCAATCTGAGCTTCCTGGCTCAGTAGTTTAAGAGACTGTAAACACTTTTTCTTCACAGTTAAAACAAAAGCACCAGCTGGAAGAGTTTCTTTGGAGAATATTTGAGAACTCATCAACTGGTTGAAAAGAAGGTGAGTCTGGCTGAGAAGCAGCCCTGAGCACTAGCGTTGTGGGGGAAGTAGGTCCATGAAGTGTACATGGTGTGGGTTCTGGTCCCAGGCAGGACCAGGTTATGTGCCAGCAGCACAGCAGGGAGGGATGCTGTCAGAGGGTAGCGACAGAGGGTAGGGAGGGGAGTCAGAAGCTTTATTAGTATAACTAGAGGTCTGATGCACGAAATTTGTGCAAGGTTCTTGGCCCTCGCAGGCCAGGTTACCTGCTCTGGCTGGCCCTCGCACCCGCCCCCACCCTGGGCTGTTTGCCTCGTCCAGCTCTCCCAGCCGTGGAGGCTTGCCTGGAACCTCACAACCCCAGTTTCATCCACAAGGAAGTCTGAACATCATTCGGTCTAATTAGCATATTACACTTTTATTATTATAGACTAGAGGCCAGGTGCACAAAAATTTGTGCACTCGGGGTGGGGGGGTCCCCCAGCCCGGCCTGTGCCCTCTCGCAGTCTGGGACCCCTCGGGAGATAACGACCTGCTGGCTTAGGCCTGCTCCCGGGTGGCAGAGGGCAGGCCCAATCCCTAGGTGCAGCCCCTGGTCAGGCTCAGAGCAGGGCTGATTGGGGAGTTGGGGCGCCGCCCCCTGTCATGCACAGAGCAGGGCAGATCGGGAGGTTGCGATGCCACCCTCAGTCATGCTCAGGGTAGGGCTGATTGGGGGGTTGGGGCACCGCCCCCTGTCACACTCAAGGCAGGGTCGATGGGGAGGTTGCGGCGCCACCCCCTGTCACGCACAGAGCAGGGCCGATCAGGGGGTTGGGGCGCTGCCCCCTGTCACTCACAGAGCAGGGCCAATCAGGGGGTT
>NW_005872367.1:67058-74278 GCF_000147115.1 Myotis lucifugus | reverse complement strand
TGACACTCAGGCCCAGACCTCAAGGCTGGGTTGTAAGTAGCTCAGCAGAGTATGGGGTAACTGGGGAGTGTTCCAGACAGTGTTCCCTAAGCTGTGACTTATGAATCACTTTGCAAATAAAATGCCAAGTAATCACAGTAGCTTTTTGGAATATTTTTTCTTTTCTAAATATGTTTTTATTGACTTCTAGAGAGGAAGGAAGTGGGATAGTGTTAAGAAAATGCTTTGAAACTCTGAAGGACAATAATTTTTTCATGTTTTTAATTACAGTTTGCATTCAATATTATTTTGTATTAGTTTCCGGTGTACAGCAGAGTGGTAGGATAATCATATACTTTAAAGTGGTCCCCTGATATGTCCAGTATCCACCTGGCACATACAGAGACAGTACAATGTTACTGGCTATTTTCCCTGTGCTGTGCCTTGCATGCCCATGACATGTAACTACCAACTCATGCTTCTCAATCCCTTCACCATTTTTACCCAGTCCCTCAACCCCCACCCCTCTGTATCTATGAGGCTATTTCTGTTTTGTTTGTTTATTTGTATTTTTCTTTAGGTTCCACATATAAGTGAAATCATGGTATTTGTCTTTCTCCATCGGCTTATTTTACTGAACATAATATCCTCTAGGGCCATTCATACTGTCGCAAATGCTAAGATTTCATTCTTTTTTATGACCAAGTAATATTCCATTGTGTAGATGTACCACAGCTTTTTATCCACCCCCTAGAGGGGAACACATCTTAAAGGTCTAATTATTTTCACTTTGTGGACGCAGGGCTCAGACAGCTAAGAGCGTCAGCGGGCATCAGCTGGGAGGACGAGGGCCAGGGGACAGAGGGCTGCAGCTCCCGCCAGGTGGTCTCTGTGGGCTTACATCCATGTCTCTTCCTTGTCCCACCTGGCTGAGGCCAGGGCAAGGGGACACTGGTCCGGTTGCCATGCCAGAGGCAGCAGCTGGGACGGCTTGCAAGAGCAAAGCACTCTAGACTGAGGCTGTGGTTCCAACACGGCCTTAGTCTGTGCCCTGTGCCCGTGGGAAAGGGTCAAGGCTTCTCCCCCACCTCCCCACCCACCAGAGACATTCCTGCTTCCCCTCACTGCTTGGACTTCCTGGGGCCGTCTAGACTGTTCTGAGAGCCACTCAGACCCTGCACTGCTTGTGCCCCACACCACGACCGCGGGGGAAGCTGGGAAAACCGCTGCTGAGTCCTAACAGCCCTCAGTCACCCTTCATTATCTTGTTAATCCTAGCAAGCCACCACCCGGAACCCCAGCCCCACCACACACGCACACAAACACACATGCACACACACACACACACTGTAAACAGGACGACTCCCACCGGCTCAGGGACAGCTCTGGTTCACGGCTCAGGTCACGACCTCCGTCCGTGTGTTCGGATTGGCAGACACTCTGGCAGCCCCTTTGCACGAGGCCAGGTGTGACCTCTTGGGGTTTTTCACGTAATAGTCCTACGGGCGAGGGAGGCGGATTCCTAAAGAGCCACGCTGCCTCTTCACTGTCCTCCACCAGCATCTTGGAGCATCTTCTGAACTCACAGCCAGGCCCCAGGTGCTGTCCACGCCACCCGCTCCGGCCCAGGGACCCATGCCTGGCAGAGGCTCAGGTCACCTGGGAGTGTTGGAAAGCAGGCTCCCGGGCCCCCTGGACGGCAGGCTCAGGGGGTCTGGGAACCTGTGCGTCCTGACAGTCCCCAGGTGGTGCCATTCCTTCCTTTCGCCAGGAAGGAAACTGAGGCCCAGCGAGGACCCATTCACTCGCCCAGTTAGTGGCATGGCCAGGCACCCTCCCCAGCCCGCACCCTTCCCAGGCCGCCCTGCCAACCAGAGGGAGGACAGGACGAGGCGCACGGGGCTCCGATGCGGAGCCGTCTAGAAAGGCTTCTGGAGAGGAGCCCCTGGCGGCTGGCTTCAGAGGCGGAGGCCGGACGGGATTCGAGGCGGGGGACGGGGAGGAAGCACTGGGCGCAGTTCCTGCCGGTTGTGGGCCCAGGGACTTGTTCTCTGCCAACCGGTTAAGGCTGAGCCGTGAGCCTCGCATTCCCCACCTTGGCCTAGGTCGTGGCAGACACTCACCTTCCCTGGGAGCACCACGCCTGTCCTTCGGCTTTGCCGAGATGGCACCCCTGTCCCCGGAGGAGGAGAGAGGAAGGGAGACGGGGAGGGAGTCTGCATCAGGCCCTGACTGTGCCCTCTCACTCCGCCCAGCCATGGCCACCGCCTCCATTCTGCAAAGAGTGAGCCACCCCGAGCCACTCTATGCCTGGGGTTAAGGGTCACTGCCTGACCCAGGAACCTCGTGCTGCCCTCTCCAGGGCCCATGCATCAGCCTCCATAGCCCTCCTTCCGTCCTTGCTCACACCCACACTCACACCCAAAGGATGAACTCAGCACTGAGCGAGGCCTCTCTCCTTCCAGCCCCTTCAGAGAGGGTTCGGTGCTCTGAGATGGCTGCCTCCCAGCCTGGAGTGGCCCCACGGGCACCCCTGCTCCCCACACCGACCCTCCCCTGGGTTTCCAGAGTGGAAGTAATTCACCCCAGGGACACACAGCTGGCCCCAGGGACACACGGCTGGCCCCAGGGACACACAGCTGGCGGAACACAGTCCTCCTGCTTTCCAGGTCACAGCTCCCCCTGCGGGGTGGGCGCCCGGAGGTGGGCATGATGGTGCTGGGGGAGGGAGAGCCGGTGAAGGGGGGATGGTTCCTGGCTGGTCGCTGGTGGGTGAGACAGGAAGTGCTCAGGGCACCGTCATTCCCATCTCGGTGCTCCCGCTGAGGTCACTCAGCTCTGCCTCAGGTGGCCTCTCCGTCTCCAGCCGAGCAGCTCAGGAGGAGCACAGGGTCATGATTCCGTGTGAAAGTGCTGGAAAGGGAGCTGTGGATTGCGAGCCACCCAGGTCATTAGCGAGCTGCACGGCTTCGGGCAAGTCACAGCACCCCCAGCCACAAAGCGCTAAGCAGTGGGCGTTGTGCGGAAGCGAACTTATCCCACGTCATGTCTGAACTTTGACCTTCTCTGCGTCATTCCTTGGGCTCTTACGTGTTTTCTTCTCTAGGAAACCCCTTGACTGCACATGTTCTGGAGTGGTTACGACCAGTGGTGGGCGGGCAAACGGTTAAGAACCAGCTCCCAGAGAGAGGACCCCGGTTGGTAGTGTTTGCAGATGGTGTTCATGGCATTAAACTCCTGCCGTGGAAAGCGGCCCAGAGGGAGCGTTTCGGTGGCAGCACGTATGCGTGGGTGCACGTGGCCGGTGGCAAGCTCCCAGAGCCATGTCACTACCGTGGAGCTGGGAAGGCACGGCTGGCTCCCTGAACTGGAAGCTGTTCACTCGTCAGCTCTCTGCCGACGACCCTGACAAGAGTGCAGAGTCGACCCTACATACGATACAAGTTAACAGCCTGCAAGGAGGGACAGAGGAGAGAGCCAGGGTGGGGGGGGGGGGCCGGGGAGGAGAGAGGCCTGGGGCGGAGCCCCCCCAGGTGGGACTTCCCAGCCAGCTGTCTTTCTCCCTGCCTCCTCTCCATCCCGGGCTTTCTGGGGTGGGGCCATTGGGAAGCAGGGGCGGGAGACGGGGTTGGGGGGGGGGGCGTTTCCCTGGGACTCCACCTCTCCAGAGAGTCTGGGAACCTTGGTCACCTCTCCGGGGCGTGAGGACCTGTGGTCAGGGCGGGCCTTCGCCCTGATTCCGAGTGTATTTAAATAAGTCTCCCAGTGTCTAAAACTTACATCTGGTTACACACTTAATGAAAAGCCTATATGAAAAAGAGTAAAATTACTTCACATGTGAAAAGAGCTACAAAGACTCAGCTAACCACATAGCAGCTAAAACCATAGTAGAAATAGAGAACGCTTGCACAATTAGGATTTGTTGATACTGGGCAGTGGGCGCAGATGTTGGTTATACAATTCTTTATGCTCTCCGCACGCTTGGATATTTCATCACAAAAGAGAGAAAGAAGTGACTCCAGAAGCTCGTTGCTCCCGGTTCCAGTCCCAGGTCTCCTCGCCCCTTCAGTCCCGGGAGGGGACATCGGCCTCAGTGGTCCTGGGCCTGATGGAGGCCCCAGGGCGACACTGTGTGGGGCTGTGGGCGCAAGCAAAGCCCTTTCTCTGGGACCCATTGTCCTCACCCTTCAAAAGGGGAAGAGAGTGACAGGACCCCTGAGCCTTTGAGGTCAGCTGTCCCCACACCTCCCGGGGCCAGGAGAGCACACACGGAGGCTCCAGCTGGGCCCTATCTGTGAGCCCCGGGCCTGCGGGAGCCAGGATGGCCTTGTTGGGGGGCACAGTCCCCACATTGGGGCCCTTAGGCCCCGTCTGTGCCTCTGAGGCAGCCCCTGGGACCTGTGACACTAGCTGTTCCCTGCAGCGTATGAGGTGGGGCTCGGTGCATGGGGGGCTGTGGGCTGCCGCGTGGGCTCTGTCCCAGCGAATCCCCCTCGGCCACCACCACTGTGGTCCACTGGCTGAAGGTGCTGCTCTCGACATTGGAGCCCCTCAGCTCTTAGACCAGCCGTGGGCAAACTACGGCCCGCGGGCCGGATCTGGCCCGTTTGAAATGAATAAAACTAAAAAAAAAAAAAGACCGTACCCTTTTACGTAATGATGTTTACTTTGAATTTATATTAGTTCACACAAACACTCCATCCATGCTTTTGTTCCGGCCCTCCGGTCCAGTTTAAGAACCCATTGTGGCCCTTGAGTCAAAATGTTTGCCCACCCCTGTCTTAGAGCGACATTTGTGGAGAGGGGGTCCCTGGCCGGGGGTTGAGATGCAGGCTGCATGGCTGGGAGGGCTCCCCCTCCCCGCGGCTCCTCTGTGACAGCTACAAACAGGCTCCTGGCGTATTAGTAACCCAGAGGAGCTGCTGGCCGCCCGCTCGCTCTGCAGGGACAGTGATGGATGTCTGCAGGGGGAGGGAGGAGGGAAAAGGTTGTGAATGGGCTCAGTGTGGGGAAGGCAAGCGGCCGGAGGGAGCGTTTCGGGTGGCAGCACGTACGCGTGGGTGCACGTGGGGCATGCCCTGTTGCTCTGCCAGGTGCTCGGATCCCCTGGAGCAGCTGGACCGACCGGGTGGCCCAAGAGGGCTGGGCCTGGGCTCCGCTCTCATTACGAGGGTGCGCTGTGCACCAGGCTGGCCCGGGTCATCTTGCTGCCGCAGGGGCTGTCTGTGCGTCTTGTGCCTGCAAACGTGCCCCGTGTCTCTCTGGGAAGAGGGAGATGGGTCACAGGGCAGACAGACTTGGCTGCCGTGGCCCCAGCCAGGGCTCGTCTGTCGGGGTCCTGTGAGCAGCGTGACCCCTGAGGAGGAAAGCTCCCGGGGGAGGGGCTGGGGGAGCCAGGCAGGTGTCCCGGAGCTTCCGGCCCAGCGTTGGTTTCCCAGCTCACGGGAGCTGCAGGCCCCCACCTGGACAGGTTTGGAGGTGACATTTCACCTGTCACCTGCCTGCCTTCTCCTGCAGGTGGGTCTCACCACTTTCAGAACTTTCCCCATCTGTGCCCATGCTTGCCCTCCGCCCCCAGGGGACAGTGCCTGCGGACACTGGGAGCCTGGGCGGGAGAAAATGCCAGCTGACAGGTGTGCGGGTGGTCGCCTGGTGCTGCTTCCATGGAGGGGGCACGGGGTTGGGCCTG
Source organism: Myotis lucifugus (assembly GCF_000147115.1). NCBI lineage: Eukaryota > Metazoa > Chordata > Mammalia > Chiroptera > Vespertilionidae > Myotis > Myotis lucifugus. The sequence goes on along the minus strand of NW_005872367.1, from coordinate 68,610 downwards.
AGGCTTCAGCCGGGCTGCCCAGGTCACCTAACCCTCTACAGCCGGACGGGGCAGGATCAGTCTTCACAAAACGACTCGACCGCTTTCCTTGGGTGAGGGAAAGGCACACAGATCCCTCCACGCCTGGCACATTTAAATAAAAGGCACATTTTCCGAATCCTCCCAGGGCGCAGCCTCACGGTGAGCACCTGGCCTTGCAGGGGCCACTGGCCTGGGCCCTGGGACCAGCTCCAGTGGGCATGTGCTTGGCCTTGACCGAGCCTGAGGACGTGTGCTTGTTTTCTGCCGCTGGGGCTGTAAGATGTGCGTTTTCTTCCAGCGGGAGAAGGAGAAATCCAAGACTGAAAATAATTTACCGAGCGCCTCGCTACAGCCCAAGGATGCTAGGTGCTGTCGTGTCCTTTTTCCTGCATGTTTTATTTTTATGTGTTTTTGTAGTTTAATTATGAAAAAATTCAAATATACACAGAAGGTGGAGAGGCCATACAGTGAGCCCATCACCAAGCTTTATCTGTTGTCAAGGTTTCGCCACATTTGGTTCATCTTGTACCCTCCTGCTCGTTTTATTTTTATTTTCGGTAAGTTACTTTAAAGCCACCCCAGACATTGGTGATTTTGCTCCTACATGTATCAGCAGTCACGTATACAAGATACAGGCACTTTACCTAACCACCGCGCCGTGACCACACCGGCAAAAGTAACAGTAACGGCTTGGTAGCACCTAATACCCACAGTCCAAGTGGCCCAATTTCAAGCACATTTCTTTTTAGCCTTATAACCTCCCTGTTGAGTCAGAGCACTTACTCCTATTCAACCACATGCTCAGGCCCAGCCCCAGGGGCCAAGCCCTGTTCAGGGTGTCTGCACCTACGTGCCTTCCCCGCTGCCAGGCAGGGGGCAGGGTGGCCGGGGAGCCTAGGGGACAGAGGGAGCAAGGACCAAATCCGCTGCCCCTGCACCTGTTCGTGCTCGGGCTGGCCTGGCGCTCCGGCCGGCACTGCCGGGCCCTGTGTGAGCTGCGACGGGAGCAGCGCTGTGTGTCCAGGGGTGCTACCGACACGAGACACAGCAGGGTCACAGGTCTTGGTGTTTGCCCCTTAGAATCCTACAACCCATTGGAGTTGGGGGGATTCACAAACCAGAAACAGGCCACAGCGATGGGAGGGCTCAGTGACGAGGTGGAGGCGGGCACAGTGGGAGTCAGAGGAGGGGCTGGTGGACACTTGAGGGTTGAGAACCGCAGCAGCGGAACACGGCGTGGCCGTGGTCCCTGAGGCAGCCCCAGCTCAGTTCCATTCCACGCCCCCAGGCAGCTCGGCCTCTGCCTGTCTGCTCATGTCTCTTGGGCAGCAGGACAGTCCTTGCTGTGGCGACAGGACAGAATCAGAAGGGTGGGTGTCAGGAGAAGAAGATCAGGCGTGCAGCAGAGCCAGGACGGGAAGTAGACGCATGGGAGGCAGCAAGGGGGTGTTCGTGGCATTTTCTGGGTTCTCTGCAGCCATCACTGGATCCTCCCACACTGAGTCTCTGACCGGGCCAGCCTTGGCCCCAC
>NW_005872367.1:62909-66640 GCF_000147115.1 Myotis lucifugus | reverse complement strand
AAACAGTGCTCCAGTCCGAAATTTTGGAATATTTAACCAAACCGGTCTGAGACCTACACCGTGAGGCCATCTTTATGTTCTGGTTCCGGACCCCCACTTGGTTTGTGCCACAGCCACCTGGTTTGGCATAAATTCCACTACTAGGTTCATTCAATGAAGCATCGAATTCATATATAGACTTACTTGACATGGCCTCTGTAAGAAGACAACCTCCTAGAAAACAGACGCAAGAACAGAATGAAGAAAGTCAGGGGGCCTCCAAAGGCCAATGTTTGGTGCTGGCAAAAAGGAGTAAAGATTCTCCAGTGACTTTATCTGGGATGATTGTGCAGATTTTTCATAAGAGGATTAATAAACTAAATTTTTATGTGAAAAAAATGTTTTTCATTCATTTCTTGAAAGCGTGAGGGAGGGAGGAGGGGGAGGCGAAGGGGAGGCCGAGGGGGAGCGGAAGGGGAGGGGAGGGAAGAGGGAGGGTCCATCTGGGACAGTGAATCTGGTTAGTGTGTCCATACACCCGTGTCTCTGGGTCTCAGGTGCTGGTTGTTGCTAATCCCGATGCATGGGGAATAGTTTAATAAGATTTCTTCCTTTTAATTAAAATATGATAATGCAACATGCTGCTTCGCTCTTAAAAGGGGAGGCTTGAAAACGCTCACCTCGCCCCCACATGTCTGGGCGGGAGAAACACGGGTGTAATTTTATTTAGTGGAGGGCTCAGCGCTTCCTGGTCCCAACATAATGTCCCCATCATGGTGCCATTGACCTGCACCTTCCTAACCCCTCTTGCTGGCCTGCCGCCTGCCTGCCAGGGCCAGGCCCCTGTTCGGGGAGCGGGGTGGGCGGGCGGCGCTCGCTGAGTAGAGGTGGGCTGGCTGCTCTCTGGAAGGGGTGGGGAGACAGGGAATGAGGAAGCGGAGGCCACGGGAATGGGGCTCAACCTTGGACAAGACACGTTATTGATCTGGGCCTCCGTTACCTCCCCTGTTCCTCAGGCCTGGATTTCCGTGGTTTCACCCAATTTTGGCAAAAGTGACATTTCCCAGCCAGCATGCCACTGTGCTCCATCCTCACCTCCTGGTTTGCGTGCCACAAAGATGGGTTCCTCTTTTTCCTTCTCTCCCTTCCCACGGGACCCATCTCCTTTGCTCTTTCTCTCTTCCTCCCACCCCTCTCTCAGGCTCATCGCCCTCCTCCTTCCGAGTCCGTGGCGGCCTGCGCGGGGGTAATTAACAAGCGAGCCACAGAATTTACAACAAATAAAACGCACCGGGAGGTTTTGCATTTGCCGCTGTAAAACCCACGACTGGCACGCTTCCCCGGTGCTGACAGACACCCCACGGCGCGCCGATGCCTGACCAGCCAGGGGTGAAATGGCAGGACTGACTTTGCCTGGAAAGAATGGGCAGGCAGAGCCGGGCCCCGCTCGCGGCCCTCCTCCCGCTCTGTGCGCCAACCGAGTGCGATTGCATTCCGCTGCTGAACATCAAAGAGCAGAATTGCTTAAGAGGAAAATACTGGGGTTGTGCATTCGAGAGCAGCCTGGGCTTCAAGTAACCTTGGGGCTGCGTGTCCATCTCTCATCAGTCCCACAAGGGCAATTTGCTCGCTGCTGAGCGGCCTGTCGGCTGGGAGGGCGGGGGCGGGCGTGGCGGTGCCTGCAGAGGGAGGGGAGGTCTCTGGCTGGGCCACGCTGCTCCCTGCGCCTGGCACAGCGCGGCGTCAGACCCAGTCTGAGTCCAGGGCCTCTTATTGCGGGGCCTTGGCTCTTGAGAGGTGCCTGGCTTCAGCTCCCTCTGGGACGATGGAAGGAAAGCCCGGCTCCTGGACTGGCGAGGCTGCAACCAGGCAAGCCCCAGTGTGACCCGCCGCCACCGAGGCCGCTGGCGGAGTGGGGGCCTGCTGGCAGCCAGGCCCGGATTCAGGAGGACGCTGCCGGAGTGGGGGGCGGAGGGTCAGCAGGAAGAGGGAGGGCTTGCAGGTAGATGTGGCCTGGGCCCTGCAGATCAGCTCCTGCCCCAGAGCTTTAGGAGAAATCACGGGTGCGAATCCAGACGGCGCGAACCTAGGTCCACCCGGGACCTGGGTGACATGGATTCAGCCCACAGCCCAGCACCTCTCACCACCTGCAACCTTGTCCTGACCTTCTGATGCTTCGTGTGGGATCTGAGGGCGGCCTGTTGTGCCAAGCCAGGCCAAAGGGGCACCACTTTGATGTCATGGAATGAGCCAGTGGCTGGGACGGGGAGTGACACACAGCAGTGCCGTCCAGCTCAGAGCCACCGCCTGGTTCCCACTGCCCTCTTCCTTTGAGGCATCCGAGGTCCCAGCCTGCAGGACGCGCCCCCACCCATGTCCCCAAGAAGCCTCTGGGGGGCGGGAGAGTCTCCCTCCTGTCACATGCCCCGGGCCCAGCCCGCCCTGCACCAGGAGTCGCCCTCCGGCCACAGCGCCTTCCTTGTGGACGGCGGCCTCAGTCCCGAGCAGGGATTTGCACTTTGGCGAGGGTGAAGCTGCTCTTCCCCGTGTCCCCGCCAGGCCAGCACGGGGGTGACACGAGATAGCTTATTGATGTGCATTCGCTGAAACTGGATTTGATCCACCCCATGCTTCCCCGCCTTGCTCAGGTGCCACTCAGAGAGCAGGGTCACGGGCAACGCCAACCCAGCCGCACGTCTGACCTACCTGCAGCGCAGCCTCCGTAGCAAGCGTACCGCCCGGGGCACGTGCTGCCAGGAGCCAGGCCGCCTCCGCCCTCCGTCTAGGCCTGCGGCTGCGGCTGCGGCTGCGGCTGCGGGAGAACGTTGGAGGGCTGAGTGTCTCCCCCGCCCTCAGTCCCGAGGAGGGATTTGCACTTTGATTATTTTTGAAAATGGGTTTGTGTAAAATTTGATTTGAGAAAACGGCCTTCCCCGGCACGCCGCAGGAGGAGGGTCTGTAATCCCTCTCAAATCGCCCCGACGAGCTGGGATTGCAATGTCAGTATCAGAGCGAACAAAGGGGGATTAGCGAGGAGAATTCTGCGTGAAAGCCTGCCACGCGCTGAAGGCTTTCGCAGATAAGACGGTGCCGCCGAGCCATTTTAACCCAGTTTTCAGAGCTCTCAGAGCCCTCCTGCGCTGACAGAGAGCAAGGGCTGGATTTGTGCGTCTGGCTTCCCCCGCCCTCCAGCCATCTCAGCTGGGAGGTGTGTTTGGGGTTGGGGGGGGAAATCCCTCTCACGGTGGGGAAGCCAGGCCACGCTGGCCAAGGTCTGGTCCGCCAGGAGACTTGACCTTTTCCCCCACGGATGCCTGGGTCCCATGGGCCCCAGAGGGAGAGCTTCATAAAGGCGCTGTTCGCAGCTCTCCGCCCTCTCGGGAGAGCTGTCCCCCCAAACCCCGGCCATAAGGAGGCCTGGCTTGGTGTTCTGTCCTGCTCAGAAGGCTGGCGGGCAAGGCAGCGCTGTCCTCGGGGTGGGGAGACTCGCAGAGCCACTGGCCAGCAGCGCCCGGCAGGTCCTCTGCCTGTAGTTAGGAGCCCCGGCGGTGAAGTTACCGCTCATCCCTGGAGGCCTCTGTTTCCTCTCCCTTTCTTTCCGTCTCTTTAATAAGCAGTGTTCACTTCCTTGCCTTGTTGGGAGAATTAAATGAGGTAATATATGTAGAGCCCTTGTCTTGTGCCTGGCACATATACGCGCTTAATAAGGGTAGTTTTGACTATTATGAGTGGATTAGGATTACTCTCGAACG
>NW_005872367.1:60837-62809 GCF_000147115.1 Myotis lucifugus | reverse complement strand
CCGGGTGGACAGACCTGACTCTGGCAGCTAGAGCGGCCCCCTGAGAGGGGTGGTCCCCGTCCCTGGGAGCATCTAGGACAGCTAGCCTGTAGAATGCCTCCGTCAGGAGGGGCAGGCCACATCTGGTCCTGACATCCCTGCTGTCCTGGGGCCCCAAGCCCCTCTCGGGCTGGACCGTGCCCAGAGGCCAGCGCCGGCTTCCTCATTCCGCCCAGGCCCCGCCTGCTCCGGCCTGAGGTCAGCCTTGCCTCTCTTCCTTGTGTAACCTTGGGTGGTCCATTTTGCCACTCTATGCCTCAGTTTCCACATCTGTAAAGGGGGGCCAGTGCCGGTCCTTGTCTCTCAGGTCCACTGTGCGCCCCAGCGCGGTGAGTGGTGGTGGAGAGACAGACCCGCCAGCACTCACCCCTGCCCCCTGGGGAGGCCTCCTGGCAGGGTGAGCCTCTGCCTCTCCTTCCCCATCTGCTCCTCGACGCCCACCCGCACCAGCCCCAGCCCCTGCAATGGTGGGAGGAGTGGAGGTCTGCAGGTCTCCAAGGCCACGGGCTGAACAGACGTGGGTTTGTTTATTAGGCCAATTAGCAGCAAGCGGCGTAGTAAGTGCATCCAGTGACCCGTGCAGGCCTGTGGCTGCCCTTCCTGTCCTCCTGTCTCTTCTCCGCTGCTCCCTGCTCTCCTATCAGGGGTTAGGGAACTGGGAAGAGAGAGGAAGGGGCTCTGGAGACGAGACAGCCCCCCTGTGCCCTGCGGGGGGACTCTGGGGGCTGTCCCCCAGCCCCCCTGTGCCCTGCGGGGGGAATCTGGACGCTGTCTCCCAGCCCCCCTGTGCCCTGCCGGGGGACTCTGGGCGCTGTCCCCCGGCCCCCCTGTGCCCTGCGGGGGGACTCTGGGCGCTGTCCCCGGCCCCCCTGTGCCCTGCGGGGCGACTCTGGGCGCTGTCCCCCGGCCCCCCTGTGCCCTGCGGAGGGACTCTGGGCGCTGTCCCCGGCCCCCCTGTGCCCTGCGGGGGACTCTGGGGGCTGTCCTCTGGCCCCCCGGTGCCCTGCGGGACTCTTGGGGCACTGTTCCTCTGGGCCCCCCCTGTGCCCTGGGGGGGGGGACTCTGGGGGGCTTGTCCTCTTGGCCCCCCTGTGCCCCTGGGGGGACTTCTGGGGCGCTGTCCCTCTTGGCCCCCCCTGTGCCCTGCGGGGGGGACTCTTGGGGGGCTGTCCTTCTGGGCCCCCTGTGCCCTGCGGGACTCTGGGCGCAGTCCTCTGGCCCCCCTGTGCCCTGCGGGACTCTGGGCTGGGCAGCGGCTGTCCCTCGGGTCCTGTGAGGCTGCATCAGACTCTCTTCTCTATTCAAGTAGCTCTCTGTCCCTCCCCAGGTATCTGAGCCGCGTCTGTGTCTCACTAGCTGTCTCTCTTGTCTGTGTCTTCCACAGCCTGTGTCCCCCACTGCCTGTATCCCCCACTGCCTGTATCCCCCACTGCCTGTGTCCCCCACTGCCTGTATCCCCCACTGCCTGTCTCTCCCACGGCCTGTGTCCCCCACTGCCTGTCTCTCCCACTGCCTGTGTCCCCCACTGCCTGTGTCTCCCACTGCCTGTGTCCCCCACTGCCTGTGTCCCCCACTGCCTGTGTCTCACTGCCTGTGTCTCACTGCCTGTGTCTCACTGCCTGTGTCTGTCACTGCGGTTTCCCTGCCTGAATGTCATGCTAACTGATTCTCACCCCCACCCAGCCTACCCTGGCCCCTCTGGCTGTGCCACCTGGGGAGGAAGAGCCCTGCCCTCTGACCAGAGCGCCCAGCGCAGTCTCACACCTCAGATCAGTGATGGCGAACCTTTTGAGCTCGGCGTGTCAGCATTTTGAAAAACCCTAACTTAACTCTGGTGCTGTGTCACATATAGAAATTTTTGATATTTGCAACCATAGTAAAACACAGACTTATATTTTTGATATTTATTTTATATATTTAAATGCCATTTAAC
>NW_005872367.1:47586-60269 GCF_000147115.1 Myotis lucifugus | reverse complement strand
CGAGTTGGAAGCCCACGTTCCACTGGGGTGAGCGTGTTCCGGGCCAGGCGAGGGCCCCTGGTGCCGGATTGGAGGGTCTCTTGCAGGTTGAGGCGGGATCAGGACGTAGTGGCAGCCAAGTGGGTGCTTCAGACCGAAGGGAAAGCAGAGGTGGAAGCAGTGGGCAGTCGGGGTGGGGATCTGGGCGTGGAGCCCACCCTTTAGCTAGGGAGGTGGGGTGGAGTGAAGGCAAGGGGGTGGACCGGGCAAGGGCCAAGGCTCTGGGGGAGGCGGGTGCGAGGCTGGGAGGACCCTTCAGGGAGGAGGACGGGGCCTCTATGCACTGACCAGGGAGGCGGGGCATGCAGGGCAAGCAGAGGAGCCCAGCCCCTGGGAGGGCAGCAGCAGGCATCATGGGGGAGGGGCGGGGGGGGGCTGAAGGCCAAGGGAAGGAGAAAGGGGTGGAGGAGGGTCCGTGCAGGGCTTGTGGGGTCTCCTGCGCAGGAACCCAGCTGTCCTTCAGGTCCAAGGCATGTGTCCCAGGTGCTGGCGGTATGGGGCCACGTGAGCAGCCACTCCGGGCCACTGAGGTGATTTAATAGGACTTGGCTGTTGAGTGTAAGGGAGAGGGGAAAAGTCAAAGCCGCAGTAATCAGAGCGGACCCTTCTGAGTGCTCATGACCTGAGGGAGGCAGCATAGTCTCAGCCCATTTCACAGATGAGGAGAATGAGGCCTGAGCTGGCCGGTCTCTTGGGCGAGGCTTTGCTCCGGGAGGCTGGGCTGCAGTGGGAGCCCAGGCGGTCTGGCTGCCCAGCCCAAGCTCGTAATCTCGGCCGTGAAGCCAGGCGTTAGGTCTGAACCCTCGGACAGGAAACCTGATGGTTCCGTGAACACAGGGAGGAGGTGGCGCCAATGGAATCTAAGTTCAGCCCCTGAGACGTCCCTGGTCTGGCCGGTCCCTCTCTCACTGGCTCACTGCCCAGCCACACGGCCCTGCCTCGGGCCTGCACCTGCTCATTTTCTCTCAGGAACACCTTCCTCTGAGCCATCACACGGCCCACCCCGTGCTGTCCTTAGGGTGTGTGCTCAGGGCCCCATATGACAGGCCATCCTGACCCCCGTGAAATAGCAACCCCTACATCGTCCCCTCCCCCTCGCCCGGCTCTGGTTCTCCAGGCACCGCCCAGCCGCCCGGCCTGCAGGCTCTCTGGCTTCTCTCCCTTCACCAGCTAGAATGTGACCTTCAGGGTGGCCCCTATTTCTCTCTCTCTTGCCCACTGCTCAGTTTCCACAACCCAGAACAGTGCCTGGCACACACAAAGGATTTTTTTAATTATAGTAAAACTAGGGGCCCAGTGTACGAATTCATGCACCTTGAAAGGAACTGTGGGCTGCAAGGCTGCGGTGGGCACAGGGGCGGGTCTTAGCCCATCCTCCACACCCCCACCCAGCCCCTCCCGCTGTGGCCCCCGGGCCCCTATCTGCCGGCAGCCCACTCCCACCACTGCCACTCCCACACGCTGATGGCACCAGCCCCGCTCGCACCCGCTGCTGGGATGCAAGCAGAGCCGGCGCCAGCAGCAGGTGTGAGTGCCCAGCGGGGCCACGGCACGGGGGAGCAAAGAATTTCCAGTCACCACCAGAGGCTCGCCCCAGTGACAGCGACTGGCACCCTGCCTTGGTCTGCGCCCCCACTCACCTGCTCCACCATCCCGCCACAGCCAACACCCGCCATGTTCTGTGCGCACCCTCTGGTGGTCAGCTCATGTCATAGTGACCTGTTGTTCGGTTGTTCGGTTGTTCTGCTGTTCAGTCTATTTGCATTTTAGCCTTTTATTATATAGGATGTTTGCAACATAAAATGTACCACTTTAACCATTTGTAAGTGTGTGAGTTCAGTGGCACTGCTGACAGTCACACTGTTGTACAACCATCGCCACCACCATCCTCAGAACACGCTCGTCTCCCCAAACGGAAGCTCTGTCCCCATTAGACAATAAAGTTCCAGTTCTGCAGCCCGGCAGCCACCACCTGCTTCTCTCTATGAACCTGACCTCTGTGGGTCCCTCGTCTGAGTGGCATCATACAGTATTTGTCCTTCTGGGTCTGGCATCTTTCACTTAGCACAATGTCGTAAAGGCCATCCGTGCTGTAGCAGGTATCAGCATGTTCCTCTCTTAAGGTCGAACAGCGCCCCATGGTATTCATATACCACGTTCCGTCTGTGCACAGAATGTGCATGGACACTTGGGTTTCCTCCACCTTTCAGCTGTTTTGACAATGCTGCTGTGAATGTGGCTGTGCAAATAGCTGTTCAAGTCGATGGACATCTTTTATGTGAATGAATGAATGAATGGAGCCTGGAGGAGAAGCTGTGTGTGGGGGGGTGGGGGTGGGGAATGGCAGGCTCCTCGTCAGATGGGGTGTGTTTGGAGGAGAAGCTGGCTCCCCGTTAGACGGGTGTGTTGAGGTGTAGGCTGCAGCGCCCGGGCGAGGCTGGAGCTGGGCTCACAGAGGGGCCGGCGTGCAGCCGTGACAGAGCCTGGGAAAGGCGCCATCCAGGGTGGAGGGCATGGGGTGACGTGGGGAGGCTCTAAAACCAGGGGTTCCGCCTGTACCGCGAGGCTGGGCCAGAAGGGGGAGCCACCAGGGACTCGCCTCTGCCGCTCCCTCCTCCGCGCAGAGGCCCCGAGAGCATCTCTCCCGGCCAGGAAAGGCCACACGCAGAGCTGCCCTGGGCTTGGGGGGTAAGTGGAGGGATCATACATCCTTACCAGCTCCGTAGGCCAGTGGGAAACCCCTGACGGGGCAGGAGACCTGGTTCTAACCCCATCTTACCCCCACCCAGCTTGTCACCTGGGCACCCATCTTTGAAATTGGAATAATGGCATACCGACATACCCCTCACAGGAATATTACAGGATTCAAACGCATGTGGTGAAAGGGCTTTATAAAACCAGAATCACTTTAAACCACCGGGTGATGGCTGAGAACTCCCAGTGCACAGGGGTGGTCTCTGGGGGAATGGCCCACGGAGGCGCAGAGGTGCCCGCAGGCCCCTTGGGGAAGATGTCTTGATCAGAGCTGGGGAGTGTGGACGTGGAGCCCTCCTGCGGTCTTGAGGGGCCATGAGGAGCCTAATACTGATAAAAAGGAGAGGAGAGTGACGGTGGGGCCCAGGAGCAGGAGAAAATGCCGGCGCCGTGGGCCCGCTGCCCGTCCCAGCTGGCCACGTGCCCAGGTGTGTGATCTCGGACAAGGCGCGCACTTCCTTGAGCCTCAGTTTCCTCAATTCCCAAATAAGGGTGTTAGGACCACCTTTAAAATTCAATGAGATAATAATACGGGCAGAGTGCCTGGCACAGGAGTTCCCAAAGTTCCCTGCTGGGCACTGCAGAGATAGGCAGACTCACGGCCTGGCAGCTGGTTCAGAGGTTGAGCACAAGCCCAGGTTGCGGGCTCGATCGTAGGGGGCGTGCAGGAGGCAGCCAATCAATGATGCTCTCTCATCACTGATGTTTCTCTCTCTGTCTCCCTCTCCCTTCCTCTCTGAAGTCAATAAAAATACATTAAAAATATAAAAGATAAACTCATGGAAAGATAAACTCGTGCAAAGAGTGACGGGCATTGAGCTGGAGCTGAGCCGAGCCTGGCTGACGGGCGGGGTTCATGTGGGTGGCCTGGCGTCCAGATGTGGGGACATGAGAGGAGGGGCTCAGAGGCAGGAGCATCGTGGGGACACACGCTGCGAGAGGCCGGCTGGCTTACGAGGTGCTGCAGCATGAAGGGCAGGAGACAGGCCTTCCCTCAAAGCCTTACAAAGCAGCACCCGCCCATGGGCCCAGGGCCCGGGGGACACTGGGCCCAGCTAATGACAGCCACCCCGCCGGCCGCCAGGAGAGAGCTTTGGATTGAGCAGGGCAGGGACTGCTGGGCAGGACCCTTCCAGGAGCCCTGGCGTGTCTGCCGGGGAAGAAGAGGAATGAATGAGGTTCCTTTTGTAATTGGTGACCCCTAAAAAGAATAGAACGTGACTTACCGGCTGTAATTAGTGTAGTGACCACGCCATGAGTGGTTGTTCACCCCGAAATACACTTCCCACCACAAACGTCCGCATCTTCCTGAACGTCAAGTCTGGGGAACCACTGCCCGCAGCCCGCGGATTGCCTCTGGAGTCCCCACCCCACCCCCCTTCTTCCTAGAGAACTAGGGCCGGCCATGGGCAGGTACCAGGCACCGTGTCTGTATTCTGAGATTTGCCCTACTATGTGGCCCAGTTGGACGAGATGTGGGGCCAGTCCTTGGAGACAGTGAGCCCAGGAAGCTGGGCCCTGCCAGGCAGGAGGGGTGCAGGTGTGGGCCATGGAGACCGAGGGGCACTGAGTGCCCGCAGAGCCTATCCGGGGCGCCCGCTTCCGAGGCTGATGTCACCACCTCAGCGAAGGGGACCAGTGTCCCTGGGATGGGCTGAGGGAGAGAAGGCCCCCTGAGCTGCTGCCACCGGGGTCACTGGTGGTATGCGGCTGGACAACCCCTCCTCGGGCCCCACTGCCACACTGCATGATGCCCAGTGTCCTGGACCGACCCTGCTGGCCAATGCCAGCGACACCAGGGGCATTGCTGACAAGCAAAACGTGTTTCCAGCTGCCATTCAGGGCGGGACAGGGCTGATGACACGGATGGGGCGCACCGTCCCTAAGCCTTCTCTCAGCCTGCTCCCCAGGCATGCGTAGTGCAGCATGGCCTTGGTCCCCCTCCTTCTCCCAAGGGCGTTGCTGGTTGAAGCCTCGCTCTGGCTGTGGAGTGAGCAGCTCTGTCCGGGAAGGGAGCTGCAGGGAGGGGTGGTGCTGAGGTGTTCTGAAAGGCGGGGGGCACTTTCCCGGGGCCTGACACCCTTTGGTCAGAGTTCGGAGTAAACTGGTTGTGCTGTGCCGGACGCCCGCCCAGCAGTCTGGGGGCCCCGGCGGAGATGGCCTGTGTGTTTGGGGGGACGTGGAGGCTGCACAGTGGAATCAGCCAGGGGACCCTTCCAGTGTCCAAGGCCCAGGCCACGCCTGCAACCTGCGGCATTGCAGGGTGGCTGCGACCAGGCCCTGGGGTGCTGGGGCTCTTCAGGTGAGCCCCATGTGCAGACAAGTTTGGGAACCACTGACCTAGGCCCTACAGCCAAGCCAGCCTCCCAAACTCGGGTTTGCTCTCCCCTCCGAGGCCACAGTTAACCTGTGTCCTGCCAGAAACCCGCTTGCAAAGGTTTCTCCACCGCAGGCCGCTCCTGTGCCGCTTCTAGCCGGGGTGGCATTGGAACCGGGTTCACGAACACGCTTCACGAGGGGTGGGCGGGCATGCCCCACCCGGGCCGGGCGTGGATGTGCTGAAGGGCCAAGGGGCTCTAATCTGGGGCCACGAGTGTACATACGGATGCCTATCACCCTAAAGCGTTATCTCCCCGGACGTGAGCAAGCCACAAATGAAAAGGCTGAAATGTGGAACAAAAAGGGCCAGCCTGAGTGCACCGGACACACTCCCCTTCCTTGTGCAGGTTAGAGCGCCTGCCACCCATTCCCCTGGCAAGAACCCCCGTTCAAGGATCACCCAGGTCGTTCTCCGAGGGCTAAGGACGAGGTCCGGCCTCTCTCCAGGCCTCGCTGAAGGGCCCTCCTCGGGCTCTGGTCCCTGCACTGCGTCTGGGCGCTGACTCTCCCCATTCTCTCTGTAAGCGCCTCATGACCCGGCCGCTCCGAGTCAGCTCGTCTCAATCAAGGGAAGCAGGTGCTGGCTCTGTGGGGTAGCTAGACTGACTTTAATTTGGAACCAACAGATGGTAAAAAGAGCCTGGCTGGTGTGGCTCAGTGGTTGAGCGTCAACCTGTGAATCAGGAGGTCACAGTTTGATTCCCGGTCAGGGCACAGGCCCGGGTTGTGGGTTCGATCCCCAGTGGGGGGTGTACAAGAGGCAGCCGATCAATGATTCTCTCATCATTGATGTTTCTATCTCTCTCTCCCTCTCCCTTCCTATCTCTCTAAAAAAATCAATAAAAACATCTTTTGAAAAATGGTAGGAAGGAAGTTCTCCCTGGGGGCGGGTGGCTCCTGTGCAGGGGCTCCCTCCGGCCCGTGGTGCCCGGAGGCCACGTTCCTCCGGAGCACAGCCTCTGCGGCGCTATGGGAACCAGTGTGTTCTCTGCGGGGCAGCCAGTCATCGCTGCCCAGTGGCCACACCACTGGTCTGGGTCTCGGAGACCTGGGTTCAAATCCCAGGGCTGTCATCTTGGCAAGTGACCTGACTCGTGAGCCTCTGCTTTCTCCTGTTGGGAGGCTCCGTGGACAAAAAGAGCCGAGGAGTATTGGGCATCTGCCTTGTGCCGGAGGCTGGGCTGCGTGTTCCCAGGGCCTGGTCTTCCTTCATCTGCTCAGTAATCTACTGATGAGGCGTTTGCATGATTCCCGTGTCAGAGGCAGGAAACGGGTCTCTGGGTCATGTCCTTCCCCTGGTTTCTCAGCGGGTGAATGATGGAGCCCAGTGGGCTCACCACCCCCCCCGCCCCGCAGTGCCCCTCCTTGGAGAGTTTAGCATTTAGACAGACGGATGCCCGTTAACATCTTAGGTGTTTTCCATTAATGTTAGTCAGTGAAAACCAGCGTCCTGTGTCCCTTAAGAGTGTGGAAGGGTGGGGTGGGCTCCAAGGTGTTAAATAACACGCCCGAGGCCTCAGAGCTGGAAAGGCGGGACCGAGACTCAGCTCAGACTGGCCCCTGCAAAAACACTCCTGATGGCCGCACTGCTCTGCCCGGCAGTGTGTGTGTGTGCGTGTGCATGCGTGTGCATGTGTGCACCTTGCGGTGCCTCACACACATGAATATTCTATCCATGTAAAATGCACCGAGTCTGTCCCCGTGGGACCCTGTAGCCCGCAGCGAGGACAAGGCCTGCCGCCGAGTGTCCTGGGAGAGCGAGGAGCGCCGTGTAGTTGAGACGAACTCGAAGTGCTTCACAGCTTCGCTGAAGGCGCTGGGCCCTGGCTCCCCTCCTCTCCGGGGAACTGGGGTTCCGGTCGGGCTGGACTGGGCAGAGGGGAGGAATCCCACAGGAGTGGAGCCTCGATCCCCGCACCCGGGACTGACCTGGCGGGGGAGCTGCGGGCAGTGCTGTCCGGGACCCAGGCTGGTGTCTGATCCACGCTGGGCTGTTAGCTGTACAGGCTCGCCAGCCCCTGCCCACCTGCACCCCACCATTGCGGGGACACAGGGAGCCAGTCCCTGCTCCTGGGGACCATCGGCATCTCACAGAAGGTGGCTTCTCAGCTCCCGTGTCTCCCACCAGAGAGGGGTGACGCCAGGGCACTGTGGCAGCGGCCTCGTCTGTGTCCGCAGAGCGCGTGGCTGCTGGCTTTGTGGGCGGGCAGGGCTCGCTATGGACCTGCTGGGGAGATCCAGCCGGTAGGAAGCTGGTCAGACCTCTCCTCCGTTTCAGGGGGGCCTCGTTCTGACGCACCTCTGAACCAGGACGAGGCGTGGTCTCCCATGCCACCCTCGGTTCACTCAGCCAGCCTGGACTGAGGGGCATGTTCCGTCCTGTGATAGTAACAGCTACATATTAAATAGCATTTCAGCGTACAGAACACTTCTCACACGACACACCCTTTTATCTCGGGCCACCTCAGGGCCACCTCGCTTTCCAAATCAGGAAGCGGAGGGACGGAGAGAAACACCGATGTGTCACTGCCTGCCTTCAACTCCACTCCCTCGCCTTCCTCGCGGCTCTGCGTTCTGTGCCTCTGGTCTCCACGCGTCCCCAGGGGATGGGCACCCCCTCCTGCTGGTCTGGGCCTCGGGTGGATCTACAGGGGCGAGGGTTGTATCTGTGACATAAGGAAGGAGAGGAAGGCCGAGGGAGGAGGAGTGGCAAACCGGGAGGCCCGGTCCACACTGGTGGTGAGCAGACAGCCTGTCTGAGCAACGGACCGGAGCTCTCCCCTCCGGAGTTCATCTCGGGCACAGCGTCTTCCCTATTAAATGGAGCAGTTGGGTAGCTGTGGGTGTCAGAACGGCCGCGTAAAACTGGAGTCCAATCTAATCTTGGGGGGAAGGCTGGGGGCGGGGGCGCGAGGACAAAGGAGGGGAGAGAGAGGAGGGCCTGGCAGTGTTTCCAGTGCTGGAGAGGTTAGAGAGCGTTGTCAGTTCTCTCCGCTGTGCGTGGCTGTGCGATTCGGCCTCTTCTGGTTTGTGGGGAGAGGCTGGGCGCGTCCTCACGCCTGCTGCTGCTCGCCCCCCCTCCCCCTCCCCAGGCCTCCAGCCAGGGCTGTGGCTGTGCGGGGAAGCTGGGACTCTGTTTCGGGCTGTTCCCATGTGGGACCTCACGTCACGAAGCAGGATTCACCAGACTGGTCTTCGCTCCACAGGCTCCATTGTTCCCAGTGTGTCGAGCACTGGAATGTTTTACCAGGTGTTTAAACGGATTTCCTCACCAAATTATTATCCCTACTTTACAGATTGGAAAACTGAGGCTCAGAGAAGTTGCCCAGGGTCACAAAGCTGATACGTAAATATAAGAGTGAGAATCTGAACTCAGGATTTTGACATTTCCCCCGGCATCGGGCTTTCAATACCCGGACAAAAGAATTTGCTCAGCAAAGAGTGAGAGAATGAAGTACCTCATGGCCTGTGACCTGTGTGTGTGTATGTGTGACACCATATAAACATGTATCTGCAAGCTATTTCACCACTAACAAAAAATAAGAGAAAATAAGAGAAACTTTGCATTTCCCCGAATGTAGCCATGTTTTCCAAATCCTCATTTATACCCTTTACGGATACCAACATGAGCATTTTGGAATCAAAACATGTTATCCAAAATTCACATTTAATTCTTTAAATAAGAAGGAAGTACGGGTTTGCAAAGGCCACAGGGGGAGATGAACCCTCTGTCCCTTGTCCTCCGGTCCTAGCTGTTCTGAACTGCGCCTCCACCCACAGTCACAGGCTCACAGTGAGGGACCCGCAGCCTGGGCCCATGGTCACGGGCTCACAGTGAGGGACCCGCAGCCTGGGCCACGGTCACGGGCTCACAGTGAGGGACCTGCAGCCTGGGCCACGGTCACGGGCTCACAGTGAGGGACCTGCAGCCTGGGCCACGGTCACGGGCTCACAGTGAGGGACCTGCAGCCTGGGCCACAGTCACGGGCTCACAGTGAGGGACCTGCAGCCTGGGCCACGGTCACGGGCTCACAGTGAGGGACACCCACAGCCTGGGCCACGGTCACGGGCTCACAGTGAGGGACCTGCAGCCTGGGCCACGGTCACGGGCTCACAGTGAGGGACCTGCAGCCTGGGCCACGGTCACGGGCTCACAGTGAGGGACCTGCAGCCTGGGCCACGGTCACGGGCTCACAGTGAGGGACCTGCAGCCTGGGCCACGGTCACGGGCTCACAGTGAGGGCCGGCTGCTCAGCAGCAGTTCCAAAGAACCTGGGTCCTGACGGGGCAGTTCCCACAGGAGACTGGCCTGTCAGGTGCCCCTGGCCAGCAGCCCTGGCCCTGCCGCACCACTGCCCAAGGAGGCCCAGCCTGGACACGCAGCCAGGCCGTTTCCTAGCGACCAAGTTAGCAGAGACGGCTTCTGACCAGCCACCAGGGGGGAGTCCAGGCGCCGAGCACCAGGCCAGCTTGGCAGTCCTTGCGGGCAGCATATGGAGCTGAGCAGATGGCCTGGCACGGGCGCCCCCAGCTAGAACCATGAAGGCGGGGGTGGCGCTGGGAGGGGACAGGGAGAGGCAGAGAAGACGGGTCAGGAGTCGGTTCTCTGTGCAGGCCCAGGGCGGGTGCTGTGGGCACCTAGAGACTGGGATGGCAGCCAAAGGAGCAGCCTATGTGGGGTCTCGCTGTCCTGGGGACACCCTCCCTGGTGAGTGGCAGTGGCACTAAGTCTGTTCTGGTGGGGGCTGAGGGACAGGTGGCCTGGGGCTGCCTGAGGAGCCTGTAGTCAGGGCTCCCTTCCTCAGCTCTGCGCACCTGTGCCCGGTTAGATGCCTCTGCCCCCGCCCCCTGCCCCCTGCCCTCCTTCCCACAGCTCACACACAGCATCTACTGTCCACAAAGACCAAATCTTTTTTTTCCCCTTTAATCAAACCAAACCTAAAGGCAATACAAAGAGATGACATCCCAGGAACACTTTAGACTAGGGACCCCTTTTGTTTTAGGACTAGAATTGTTTGCTACTCAGACGCTGGGTTTCTGGGCGGACTCGGCTTGGTGGGGCAGATGACAAGAGCCGGGGCTCCTGGTCTGGGCAGGGGGGACTCGGGGTGTTTGGGGAAACATGGCTCAGAGTAGGGGATGAAAATGGAAGAGCTGTCATCTGAGAGAGAGCTCACTTAGTCTCCAAAGGGTAGAACCAGCAGGCGGAAGCTCCAAGGAGGTACATTGAAGCTTTATTATGTGGAAGATTTTTCTCGTAATTAAAACTGTCTTAAAGCAGAATGGATGACTTCGGGAGGTAGGGAGCTCCCCGTCCATGGAGGTGTCCCGGCCAAGACTGAGCTGGAGAAGGATGGAGGAGCCATCCTACCGCTGGGTGAGATGAAGGCCAGTCTAACCCCGCACGTCTCTCACTGTATGAAAGAATAGCTCAAAAACGCATTCCGGTAACGTTGAATTCCGTGTTCGTTGGCAATTACCCTTTTTGAAGGAGAAGCCGTCCTGGAAAAGGTATTGTTGAGATCAAAGCCGGGGGGGGGGGGGGGGGAGGGGGAGGCCGGAGCAGCTGTTGTAGACCTAGGTTCTTAGAGTCTTTGCCAAGCACCCGGAGCCGTTGTCCTGCATGGTCACTTGAGCGTGGACAGTGTGTCCTACAACAAGTGCCAGGAGCCTGGCCCTGCCAGGTGGGGCGGAGGGAGCAGGTGCGGGGTGCACTGGCGTGTGACGCCAGCCCCTTCTCCCAGCATCTCAGAAGCTCCGCTGTCCTGGGGCCTGGGAACGGGCCGGCCGTGGGTCACAGGACCGCGGCAGGGAGTGTGCGCTGGGCGCTGTCCCGTGACGGGATGTGTTGGCTGTTTGTCTCCTAAATGGCTCCGTGCGCCCGTGTTTGTGGAGCATCCTCGGAATCAAAGTGCTTTGGCGTAATTATTGTTAATTGCTCAGACTATTCTATAAACTCATCCAATTAAGAGAAAGTTATTAACTTTATAAAATATTGCAGGCCTCCCACAGTGCCACGTGTAGACGGAATAACAGTTTGGAGGCAGAGTCAGCGTGAGATATCATGCAAATGAGGAGGCTTATTTACTTCTTTTTAAAAACAGGAGAACATCCTCACTGCGGGGGTGGGTTTCTCCCGTCAGGCCAGCGGCCGAGCCTGGAGGGCTCCCCAGCCCAGCCCCGCTTCCCCAGAACCGGCGCGGGGTGCCGGCCTCGCCGCAGACTCCTGACCTCAGCTCCACCACTGACCAGCTGTGTGGCCTTTCAGTGCCTACTTAACCTCTCTGGGCCTGCACTCCTTCTCTTAGTGTTGTCGTGAGGATTCACTGCGTTAACACACAGGAAAGCACGGGGGTGGGATCTGACATGGCGTAGTAATCGGCCCGTTTCCGGGACTAATGCCTTTATCGTCGCCAGACCTTTATGTGGCGGGTCGGTCTGTTCCTTAACGCTTCCTCTCTCCGTTCACCTCGGTTGGGAAGCCTAAAGTGTTGCCCTACTGCTCATTATCGGATTCTTATTTTAAGATCACTCGTGGCTGGGCTGTAATTTTTAAAATAAACATCTGAATGAAGTATAACATTCATGTGTCAAAGGATGTAGACGACAGACGTGCCGCTTGTTGGCTTCTCGTGAAGTCAGCGTGTCTGGGTATCATCCTCTGACTCAGGATCTAGAACGTGAACGCACTGCAGGGCCCGCCCCTGCCAGGCCTCACCCTCCCGGAGAAAAGCGTGACGTTAAATTAGGTAAAGTGTGCTCTTTGGAGGGGACTTCTTTTGCTCGGCCTCATGTTATTCATGTGAGATTCATCATTCAAGCCTGGAACGCGCGCCCATGGGCATCGGCAATGGGATAGGTAAACAGACGGCGCCGTGTTGTACGCAGTGAAATGCTGTCAGGGATGGAAAGCAGCAAGCTGCACACGCCCCTGGCAGGACAGCCTTGGGCGGAGGACGTGAGGACGATTTGTGAGAGCTGAGAATGACCAGAGATTACTCCACTTCCTGGAACACCCCCTGGGCTGCCCTCCTGAACCCCCGGGCCAGCCCCAGCAGCAGGAACAGTCTCTCCAGCTCTAGCTCTTCTATCGGCAGAGGCCTGGGCAGCTTCCAGACTTGAGAGGGCCAAGCTGTGCCCAAACCCAAGACAATGGGTAGTGAATTTAAGCAGAAACCTTGAGAGGGTAGTGAGCACCCCGTCACTAGAGGCATGTAAGTAGACACTAGAAGGCTGCTTGCAAAGGAGAGTCAACTATCAAATGGCCAGCTGGACTGATGACGGCCCCAAGGTCCCGTCCTTTTTTGGGGTCCTGTTAATTACAGGATTGCCAGGTTTGACACCCAGAGTGGGCTGCAGCCACAAAACCTGGGACAATCGCAGGGCTTCCTGGATTAGATAAGCATGATTTGTGTGGCTGCTGATTTCAGCTCTAAATTAACAAAAGCTTTCCAGTAACCAGCCGTGTGTCCCTGCTCTTCCGGGGCTCCCAACGCTGCTCCCGCCGCTGG
>NW_005872367.1:44715-45533 GCF_000147115.1 Myotis lucifugus | reverse complement strand
TCATTAGATAATGTGACTGCACATTAGAATCGCCTGGGGATGCCCACTCCACACCCCAGGCCAGTTCCCTGGGCACCCAGGCGGCAGGCGGCTGCGCTGGCCCGGGCTGAGCGGGTGCAGAGTGCTCCACGCAGGGCAGTTCCTGTCACTCCACTCACTGAGGCTCTGCACGCCTGGCACCGGGCACGAGGGCAGGGGGAGTAGAAAAGGGGAAAAGGGAGCAGACACACAGCCCTTGTTCTCAAAGAGCTTGCAGTCCCAGCGAAGATCAGACCAAACACCACCTCGTGAGCATGTGCAGGTTTGCCAATGGAGAGCTGCTGAGGCGAGAAATCAGATCTAGCCGCAGATGTGTGACGGCAGGCCGCTGGGTGGTCGGCCCCAGGACCCTGTCATCCTTCCCCCGCCACCACCCTTCCCCCCACACCCCCCACCCCCACGTGGGAAGCACACGGATGCAGGCAGGCAGGCATCATAAAGACCCAAGGCAGCCCTGCCCTCTGACCCCCCCCCCCCCCCCCCCCCCCCCGAGGAATAGAAGAAGGCCCGGAGGGATCGTGCCCCTCTTTTTTTTACCCCGGATGTGAAAAAGGGGGGGGGTTGGTTTTCTCTTACCCCCCACCCCCCTCTTTGGGGGGTGGGCTCAACGCCCACCCAAGGTGAGAGATTTCCCCATACAAGGGCCCTGCCCCCACCCCTGGTTGTGGGAGATAAAAGAAGACGGGGGTGTAGACCCCCCCACCAATTCCTTCGGTGGCACGAATGTTGGTTGTTGAAGAGAGGAAAAAATGTCAGCTGTTCGTCCGTATTTACAGATA
>NW_005872367.1:43432-44615 GCF_000147115.1 Myotis lucifugus | reverse complement strand
GTCCCATTTTCCGAGCGTGGGAGGGAGCAGAGCGCCCTACTATCTTTTCCCAATGCCCCTCCCCTCCGTCTGCGCCTGTCAAGCCTCTGCGGGACCTGGAGACGTTGCTTCCTCCTTGAAAGGTACCTCCTCCAGGAAGTCCTCCGGATGTGTCCACCTAGCTCCAACCATCTCCAGCACCACAGCGGAAGTGTACTTGAATCTTCTTGTGCTGCGCCTTGTGTGCCCCAGCGCTCAGAGCAGCGCTGAGGAATGCCTGTCTCCTGTGTGGACCCAGGATGCTCGGGCTGGGCTGACCATGGGGGTCCGGGACCCCCGGGAATCTGAGTTTAAGGGGCTGGGGGAACGTGAGCCCTGTGCCAGGACCAAAGCGCGCATGCACACACTTGGGAGGCAGTTCAGGGCGCGTGGGCTTCAGCAGCCCATCGCGGACCTTAGGCTTTCTAGTCTAACTCCTCGACTCCCAGCAGCCGTGGCCAAGTGAGAGCTGGAGGGGACTTGCCCAAGGCCACACGGCCAGCGCATGGCAGAGCTGGGACTGGCACCCTGGCCAGCTCCCTGTCCCTCACTCCAGCTGGGCGTCTTCCCTCGGCATCGCCCTCCGCTGCCTCTTCCTGGGCTCCGCACCCAAAGGATGCTCCCCTCTCGATGTAACCAATGACTTCTCTGCAGAGAGAGACGAGCTGGCTTGGTCCTGGGTGCGCCAGGCCTCGCAGTGCCAAGGGTGTGGAAGGAGGAAGACAGGGCGGTGGGGGCAGGGGTGGGGGGCGGGGGGCAGCCCGGTGTGGGGTGCAGGGAGTGGCAGGGAAGCCACGGGCCCCCTCGCTCCTGAGCATCCAGCGTAACCAGCATTGATGTCCTTATTACCTCCTGGAAGGGCAGCTCCATTTGTCAAGCAAAGGACCTTTGCATCTGCAGCCCAGGGCTGACCCCTGCGGGCGGGGCCTGTCAGGTGGGGCGGGAGGGCGGCCCGGAAGCGGCGGGAGGAGACAGAGAGCAGGATGCTGACGTGGAAGGGAAACTAGGAACTTCCAGACCGAGGCGGCCTCTGCCCGTCTGATGACGTTGCCCGCGTTCTGGGTGGGAAGATGCCGCTGGGAGTGGGCGAGCCTCGGGGTTGGCGTGCCTGTGCCGGGAGAGGGGCGGGCGCCTCGGCCTGCCCACAGCGCCTCCCACACCTCTC
>NW_005872367.1:34848-41979 GCF_000147115.1 Myotis lucifugus | reverse complement strand
GCTGAGCACGCTGGCCGGCGCACCAGGAGAGTATTGATCTCTCCCAAGAAAATGCGCGCAGGCGGAGGAGGACGGGGAGCTGGGTGCTGAGGCAGGTGGGCTGGCGCTCAGTCATTCAGCCCACGCCCTGCGTGCCCCTGGGGCCAGATGCCAAGCCTCCTCCTGGACACCACGCCCACAGAAACAGACACGCGCGCGCCCCCGGGGAGCTCAGGGCCCAGAGACAGACCTTCATCCCATGACCCCCGACAGCCGCCAGAGACCCGGGACGAGGATGGGGACGGCGCTGAGCTCCCCAAGGGGCTGCCAGTGGGCCCCAGGCTCAGGGGAGGCCCCTACAGAAGGGGTGCAGGGCCCGGCCTGCGTGGCTCAGTGGGTGAGCATCAGCCTATGAACCAGGAGGTCATGGTTTGATTCCTGGTCAGGGCACAGGCCCGGGTTGCAGGCTCAATCCCCAGTGTGGGGCGTGCAGGAGGCAGCCAATCAATGATTCTCTCTCAGCATTGGTGTTTCTCTCTCTCCCTCTCCCTTCCTCTCTGAGATCAATAAAAATATATTAATATACATATAAAGAGTATCCTGTGGGCATAAGGAATGTGCACAAACCATCGGCTGGAACCAGCACGAAGTCCTGCCAGCCCTTGGCTGGACCCTTGAGAGCCTATGTGGACGGCGCTGGGCCTCCTGCAGGGGACAGGCTGCCTGTGGCCTGTCAGGGAGTCTGTTCCTCTCTGGGGTGGGAGGTGGGGGAGGGAGGAGTGGTCGCCAGACATCCCCTCAGTTCTTGTCCAGCAGAGCGTCGGTTCCCAGGAGCAGAGGGAGACCAGGCCAGTGCCCGGACCCTCTCTGTTCTGACCCACCAGGGCCGGGAAGGGTGTGAAGCCAGGCCTCCCGACTGTTAACATCACACCTCCCGCTTCGTTTCATTCAGCAGACACTGTGTCTAAAGCTAAAAGGAAGCGACAAACCAAGAGAAATTATTTGAAACAAATCTAGCAATGGGTAAAATTAAAAATCTTTACAGTATAGTGCTCTTGTAGATCATTAAGAAAACATTAACATTTAAAAAGAAAAATGGGCAGCCCGGCCGGCGTGGCTCAGTGGTTGAGCGTCACAGTTCAATTCCAGATCAGGGCACGTGCCCAGGTTGCAGCCTCAATCCCCAGTGTGGGGGCGTGTAGGAGGCAGCCAATCAATGACTCTCATCATTGATGTTTCTATCTCTACCTCTCCCTTCCTCTCTGAGATCAATAAAAAATATATTAGAAAAATGGGCAAAGAACATGACAGAATTTGTAGAAGAAATAAAAATAGTTGAAAAGAATATTTTTTGAAAATCTACCTCATTATTAATCAAAGATGCAATCTAAATCAAGCTTCCAATTTTGCCCTTTTAATTTGGCACAAATGTTTTTAATATAATGCTCAATGTTGGCAAAGGTGAGGACAGATCGGCAAACTGCTTGTGACAGTGGAAATCAGCTCAATATTTACAGTGACCTGTGCCCCAGAGCCTTAAAAACATTACATTATTTCTTGTTCACCCGAGAGCTTCGTTTCTAGGAATTGTCCTAAGAAAATAATCAGATCTCCGGATAAATATTTATAATAGTGAAGAATCAGAAAGTACCTAAATATCAATGAGGGGATTGTTTAAATTCATCACATGTCTGCATAGTGGATGATCACATGGGCATCATACATGTTGGTTTGTGAAGAATGTTCAAAGATATAAAAATGTTCTCAGTTGAATGTTAAGTGAAATAAAGAGGAAATATAACAGGTGTACAATATGACCTCAACTATATAGAAATGTATGAGTATATGTCAGTGTGTGTTGTATGGGTGTGTGTTTATAAATACGCACATCCGAGTAAAAGATGATATTAAGAAAATACACCAAAACATTAATAGAGAAAGTTGGATTGTGGCTTTTAAGTCTTTCTTTTATACTTTTTACTATGTTTTGATTTTTCTTAATAAGTACACTTCGTTTTATGGTCAGAAAACATTACTCAGTAAGTTACACCTATTTGCGAGGCTGTGTTACCACTCCGTCCCAGTAAATACCAAAGCGTCTGTTCCCCGTGGCATCGCTTTGTCCCCCGGTGGTGCTGCCGCCCACTGCCCGCTGCACTGTCCACTTGTCCGTGCATATCTCCCACGTAGATCCCCCCCCCGCCAGGTCTCATCGCTGGCCTCGCAGGGGGAGGGCTCAGGGCACAGGGCGTGGGTCAGGATGGCCACCCCAATGCAGGTGAAACTCCTGTTACCCTCCCGGTGCGGTGTGGTGGAGAGAGGAGCTCCCAGCTTGACACTGGGAGCGAGTGCGGTCTCTTCCAGTTTAAACCGGCCTGTGGGGATTGAACCACGCAGCCCTGGCCGGCATGGCTCAGCGGGTAGAGCGTTGGCCCGAGGACTGAAGGGTCCTCGTTTGATTCCGGTCAAGGGCACATACCTGGATTGCAGTCTCGATACCTGGGTTGCAGGGTCGATCCCAGCCCTGGTCAGGGCGGAGGCAACCAATCAGTGTGTCTCTCTCACATCGAAGTTTCTCTCTGTCTCTCCCCCTCCCTTCTACTCTCTAAATCAATGGAAAATATCCTTGGGTGAGGATTAACAACAACAAAAACCATGCACCACACTCCTGTGACGCCCCGTTCTTTATCCGGCCTCTTCCTACCCCGCTAATTGCATTCCTCCCACCCGGACGGCTGCTGGGTGCGGGGAACTGCGTCCCTGTGGCTCAGGAAACAGCCCCTCTGGCTGCTGCGGTCCTGCCGCAGGTCCTGCCCTCACCATCTGCTAAGGTCTCCACTGCTGCGCCCCATTCTCTCAGCAGAAACGGGGTGTGGGGACTGCTTATGGGAGCCGGGCCTCCTCCCCCCGCTGCCCAGGCCCCGCAGCGTGCGCCCAGGTGCTGTGCCTGCCGCCTGGCTGCTGCGTCCAGGTCCCTGTCCGCACTCTGCAGCCCCTTCCTAAAGCCTCCGCTCTGAACCATCTGAGTTTGCTCTGTTTCCTGCTGTGACCTTGACTGACCCTGAGCTCCCATCTCTGCTGGGGATGGTGGCTCCTGGGTGGCCCGGGCTGTGCAGGGGTGTGGGCGGCAGAAACACAGGCCTGGGCGCCGGAGGCACCCATGGCACCTCGCCCCCGGGACCGGCAGGCTGGCTTCCCACTCTGGCTCCATGGGATGCCCCCCAAAGCCTGCTCTCCCCACACCTACACATTTGATGTTAATCAGAATACTGTAATGGAGGAGACTGGAAGTATGAGATGCTCAGCCACGGAGCCCACGGCTCATGCTGTGGTCGGAAGGCATGGGACCGTGCTGGAGTTGCGAGCAGCCACACGCACATCCGGAAATAGCCGGTCTCCCCCAGGGCCCTCCCCACCCCCCTCTCTGAGAGGCTTGCTCTCATGGTGAGCTTCCTGCAGCAGGACTAGACTCAGGCCCCTGCACTGTCACCCCTTGGCGCTCCTGCATGTGGGAAGTTCTGTGTTGCCTACATGAGCCCATGCTCTTCGCCTGATCAATTCCCCGTGCAACGCCATGTCCCTCGGTGGCCCTCGAGGGGCGCCTGCCCCAGGAGGCGGGTCCAGATGAAGAAGCCGGGTGTGGTGAGCATGTTTCAAGAAAAAAGGCATCAGAACCCGAATCCACATGTCCCTCCTGGGCCGCGCGATGGCCAGCTGTGCAAGAGGCAGAGCCACAGAGATAAACAAGACCCCAGGTCTCCTGTCCGTGCAGAGAGGGGGGTCCGCCTACTGACTAAGCGGCGCCAGGGCAGGGCCAGGGGTGGGTGGGGGGAGGCCCCGTCCAGTTAGGAAGGACTCTTTCCTAAGGAGCATATTTCATGTCAGCGAAGGGAGGCTGTCCCAAGAGGTCCCGGCTCCCCGCTCTGAAGGGGCATCGGATGGAGAAATCCCGGCCACTCAGAGTCGGAGGGGGGTCCGGGGTGTGGGTTTGTGTGTGACGTGTGCTCGGTGCTCGGAGCTGCCCACACAGGGACCGGCCGCGTGCAGGGCGGCGCGCACCCTGCGGGCGAGGGGTACGCGGGCTGGGCCACCTCCCCCAGAAGGAGGGCGGCGATCCCTCCAGGGGCCACGGAAGCCACGAAGGAAGAGGAGCTATCCCCCTCCCCCCCTCCTCTCTGCTCCTCAGAGTTCACTCCCAGGCAAATCTCAGGAGCGGAGGAGAGACCCCAGAGAGAGTGGGTGCCCCGCCCCGCAAACCCGAGGGCTCAGAGGGCAGTCAGCATAGCGACACTGCAAGCACCCCGAGAATAAGTTCCCACCCCCCAGCGGAGGAGTTCAGGCTGCTCTCCCATACGCAGAGTGGACACAGGCCGGAGCAAGGAGGGCAGCAGTACCTGTTGCCGGCTCTGGGCACGTGCAGGCCCTGGGCGAGGTGCTGGGCACAGACGTCTAAACCTCACAACTGCCTACAGGGGGGTTGGGGTTGGCCCTGGGGACAATGAGGACACGAAGGCTCAGGAAGTGAAAGGCCTGGCCCTCCCCCAATGGCATGCTGGGAAGGATGCAAGCCGGGTTCACACCCACATCTGCAGCTCCAGGACCTCACAGTGATCCCTGGGCAGGAGGTGCCCCCCTGCAGCCCAACGAAAGCTAGAACCCCTGCCCCGACCCTCTCGTCCCTCCTCACCCCCAAGCCTCTCTCTCACTCATCCAGCCACCCCCTCCTCAAGCACCTCCCTCCTCGCATGGCAGGCCGCCCTGACCCAACAGAGATCTAGTCCAACAGGAACTGGACGAAGCCTGGGGCCGGGGGGGGGGGGGTGTTAATGGAAGTTGGCTGAGGGCCTCCACTTCCGTGCTTTTCCATCCGCCTCGTCTGTGCGTTCGGGCCGTGTGGGGGTTCCTGTGACTGTGCAGAAGGGGGGCTCTGGGGCTCTGTGCCTGCTGCAGCGGGAAGCCTTCGAGCCGGCAGTGCAGGGCCCGTGCAGGGTGCGGAGCCTGGGCTGAGCTCCGAGAGAGGAGCGTGGGTGTGCCCCACTTTCCCAGCCTAATTAGTGACCCTGGAAAATGCCTGTCAGACCAGCCCGCCCTGGGGAGGGGTGCCGGCAAAGAGAAACCTGGGGGGTGGGCGGTGGAGCCCCACCTGCCAGGCTTCCATCAGTAAGAGCCCCTCTGATCATGGCCCCCCAAGTCCACAGCCAACAGACAGCCTGCGCCACAGGCCAGGCACTGGGGCCCTGGATCCCAGACAGGCCTGTCGCCAGGGAGGCACGGCAGGTGGCCTGGCGTGGAAGAGTTCTGCCTCTTCCATCCCTGCCTCCTCATCCTGAGCTCCTGGGACAATCAAACTACGTGGCTCCCCGCCTCGTCTCCCCCAGAGCCCTCGGAGGGGAGCTGGGACTAGAGGGAGGGGAGTGGAGAGTGGCTCAGTGAGAGAAAGGTGGTCTGTCAGCGGCGTGGCCACCCATTCAAGCGTGAATAGTAGCACCTGTTGTCATGCGCCTGCTCCTTGCCACGCGCTTCACCCGCCAGGAGAGAATCCTTCAGGAGGGTGAAGGATTGGCTCATTCCTCATGAGCAGCGCCTCCAAGGTGGGGCCTCCATTGTGCGTTGCAACGTAGTCCCGGCCTTGGGGAAGCCTGGGGGGTGGGGGTGAGGGGGCAGGTCTCAGCCCAGTCGGACGCAGTGGGAGGACATGTTCCCAGGACCATCCCGGACAGTCTGTCCACCTCACAGTGACCGTGGCCTGGGCGCTGCAGCCACGTGGGGCCATTTCAAGGACACAGCCCCTCTTCCACCTTCTGGTGTGTGGATGGATGGATGCCACCAAACATTCGATTCCTTGTCATGTACTGGACACGCGACACGGGTCAGACACGGTGCAAGTGTGGCTGGGGCTCCTGGAAAGACGTGAGAGGTCGTGTTCCCCACAGGGAGCTGTGCTCTCGTCACTCCGGGCTCAGAGGCGTCTGCTGCACAGAGGCCTGGGCGCCAGGTCAGACAGCCACCTGTCCAAGGCACCTGCCAGTCAGAGCTTCCTGGTCAGTTAAGGGGATAATCAGGCCTTCCGTGCAGCATCATTGTAAGGATGCTAAGTACGGGATTTGGCAAAATCCTGGCACATGGTAGCTGCTCAGTAAATTGGAGTTGCTGGGGTAGTAACAGTGTTTGGCCTTCCTACAAATACACTGATCTTCCAGGCCTGTCAGGAAATCACCTGTTTTTCTGTTTTTATCCAAAGATTTGGCATTTCTTACAATTACCCTGAGAGTAGCCCCCTGCCCCACTATTGCATCTGGCTGGAAGGCAGGACTTGGTCTGCTCTCTTTGAATTTAAAAATCTTCCTTTAGAACGAATTCTGCTGCATGACCCTTATGCTTTAGAAAAGAATATCTATATATATCTACACTAATAAAAGAGAAAAATGGTAATTGGCGTACGACCGCTACCCTTCCCATTGGCTAATCAGCGTATCCTTATGCAAATTAACTGTCAGCCAAGATGGCGGCCGGCAGCCAGGCAGCTGGAAGCGAACATGAGGCTTGCTTGCTCCCGTGACTACAGACTCCAACGTTCCCCGCCTGACTTGCCGGCCTCTGAGCTGACAGTTTGAAACATTCTAACAAATATAGCCGGCTGGGATCTCAGAGCTGAAGTTATACATTGTTTCGATTATAGAACGGCAAACAAACCAGCAGCGGAAGCCTCAGAGCTAGAGCCAGAGCTAAAGCTGGCCCAGAAGAAAAAAAGAAAAGAAAAAAAGGAGCGGTTGGGAGCTTCAATCAACAACTGCCAGCCTGAAAGCAGCCCTCAGCCCCTCACCCAGACTGGCCAGACACCCCAGTGGGGACCCCCACCCTGAAGGGTGTGTGACCAGCTGCAAACAGCCATCATCCCCTCATCCAGGCTGACCAGGCACCCCAGTGGGGACCCCCACCCTGATCCAGGACACCCTTCAGGGCAACCCAGCCGGCCCCCAGGCCTCTATCCTATATAGTAAAAGGGTAATATGCCTCCCAGCACCGGGATCAGCGGAGCCGCGAGGCCTTCTGGCACCAGATCAGCATGACAGGGTGCAGCGCCCAAACCCCCTGATCGCCCTGCGCTCTGTGTGTGACAGGGGGTGGCGCCCCAAACCCCCCCCCCCCCCC
>NW_005872367.1:29529-34041 GCF_000147115.1 Myotis lucifugus | reverse complement strand
ACTACCAGGGGGCAGACATGCAATGCAGGAGTTGCCATGACGCTCAGAGAGAAAAGGCCCTGCGGACCTGGCGCCCACAAAGCAACACTCGGCTTCCCCCAAGTGGGACGTGGGCCCCACCACCACCCTGGAGCGACACCCCACCAAATCGCAGCCAATGCTGCCAAGACCCCATGGCGCAAAATGCAGCCCAGAGCCCAGCCCAGCCTGGAAACGGGCGCCGGGTAATGATGTCAAGTAGCAATGCCCGGCTTCCTCTCCCTAGCAACTAGCCTCCTTGCAGTTTCTTCAGCCCAGGAACACGACTTGCTTTATAACCAGGTGCACACATTTCACACTTTAACCAAATGTCTGTGAAGTGTTTTCCCATGCCTCATCTCATTTGATCCTCACAAGTCCTGGAGTAGGTAGATAGGAGACTCGGTGGAATCCTATTTTCTTTTCATTAGCCAGAAAACAGAGACTTATAAAGTTTAGAAACTTGAACGGACTGAAAAGAAGTAAGAAATGGTGGACCTTGAAAATCACTTCAGGTTTTGTCACTGTGCAGAATATAGTCAAACACTGCTGCAGTTAAATATTTTATCCTTTATTCTCCCTGCGTGATCTACAATAATAATCTGCTTTATGTTGATATTTACTGCTGTGTTGCTGACAATTACCTGAAAGAGAAGTTGGGGTGCTTCACTGGGCTGGAAAAAGTTTAGCTACATCAGAAAGCAGCTCTAATTAGGCAAGTTTATTCTATATTATAAAAGGCTAAGTCGACTCATGCATGCACCATACATATAAAGCTCTCGTTGGCGCCAATCGCACGCGTGTGTTTTGATCTGTCATTGTCGATCGTGAATTTGGTTGACACTTCTATTATAGAGAAAGGGCGAATAGCAATATTAAAGTATTTCTTCTAATTAATTTCCTTTTAATGCACACAAATTTGTGCACCGGGCCACTAGTAACTAAATAACCACCATTATTTACTGAGTGCTGACTATGTGGCAGGCACTTTGCTAAGCGCTTTATATCCATGATCTTATTGCATCTCCACAGCAAGCTTTGACATAGGTAGTTCTCTGTCACTATTTACAGATGAGGAGACTGAAGCCTGGAGAGGTTAACTTGCCCTCAGTCACAGAGCAGAGACCCAGACATGCCCAACCCCAGAGCTTCTAGCCACCATGCTATCTACACATGGATTTCCTTCAGCTTGGAAGCCATGTGCGGTGGCATTTGATTCAAGGCAGGGGCGCCATGATGGGCAAGATTAGGGCACATTTAGCGGCAGTTCCAGGGGGAGGGTTGCAGCCCGTCGGGAGCCTCAGGACGGGAGCTGGAGAGTTCTGACTCCTCCGCGTAGCTGGGTTGGTGGACCTCAGCTTCCGCGCCACGGGGCCTGGCACTGCTCTCCGCGTGGCAGCTGTGTGTCTTGCCCTCCCAGCCACACTGTGAGTCACTCAAGGGCAGGGACTGGCAACCGACCAGCTAGTCCTCACTGAGCATCAGCTGTGGGTTCAGCCCAGGCAATGTTTAGAAGAAAGGGAGCTGCCTTTGACACAGGCAGGGGGAGGAGGGGGTGCAGGCCCATGCCCAGGCCCTGTGTGGAGTGGGGGAGCACTCCTGCCTGGCACCCCATTAACCATCTCCTCGTAGCTGAGGGCACAAAGTAAGTGCTCAGACACGAGACAAAGCGACTTCCCTGGAGGCGCCTGTGGGCGCCTGTGGGCATGCGTAGCTGAGCTGCTGGCTGAGGTGGGAACAGAGGCAGGAAATGGGGGTCCTTCTGGTAAATGCCTGCCTCGGAGGGAGGGTGGAGCTGGGTGCTGTGGGCGTGTGGCCTGGTCCCGGGCAGGAATGCAGCACCCATCCCAATGGAGCCCGGGCCTGCTGTCCTCCGCACAAACACGGCCTTGATGGCACTCGGCCCGCCTCACGTGCCCGCATCGCTCCATCCCACAGACCAGTGGGTCAGAACCAGGAAGAAATCTGAGGGAGGCCGGGCTTCCCAACCCAGACTCTGCCCCAGGCCCACCCCCACCGCTGCTGAAAGCTCCCCTGGCCAGGGAGTCGTCTTCGCACGTCTGTTTCTGCCTTTATGCTCACGGCTTTTTTCCCAAAAGGCGGAGCCACGTGCTCTGACTGAAGAGGAAATGACACACAGCATTGCCCTGCCAGGCAGGCATATTTGCATTAAGCCAGACGAAAGGGAAGTGAAAGGAATGAAACAGGACGAGTGGATTTCTGGTCGTGGCTACGGAGTAGCATTTTGGATGGTGTAGTGCTTCCGGGTCTCTCATGACCCTGCTCTGTGCGTCGCTGGCCCTGACCTTGGAGTCTCGGCGGGCTCTCCCTCAGCCTCGGAGGTGAAAGGAAGGCTTCCTGGCTGAAGCTTTGCTCCCCCCCACCCGACCCCCTCCGCCCGGACAGGGACAGGAGGGCACGGGGAACTTGGGTCTTGATCCAGGGTGGGAATCAGTGTGAGATGCTGCGCCTTCGGGTCTCTTTGTCTCTCTCCGAGACCAGAAGTGCTGGGCCAGCACAAGAGGCATCGCGTCTGGGTCTCGCTGGTCTATTTAGAGCCGGTGGGGGAGGCCGAGCGGAGCAGCTGGGGCGCCTGGGAGGGAGCAGCTGCGGCTGCTCGGTGGGAGCAGCACAATGGTGGCTGTTAGTGTTTTCAGGCAAAATTCAATGAATGCCAGCGGAGGAAGGGGCCCTGCCCTCAGATGCTCCCCCCCCCCCACGCTCCCCCTGCGTGTCCCTCAGAGACCCTTTTGGGGTGGGGCACCGGCACCCGTGGCTCCTTGGGGTCCTACTGCCTGGTCCTCGCCTCACTCCTCCTCCCGCTCCGCCTCGCAGCCTCCCGCAGAGGCCAGCGGGCAGGAGAGGGCCTGGCAGCGCCAGGGAAGGAAGCTGCCATTCACAGCCGATGCGGCCCCGGCAGTGCCAGGAGGACATGCCAGGCGCTGCATGCAAATGACTGGGCTCTGAGTGGGTTTAATTGTCACTGCCTGGCCGACCACCCGCCCTCCTGCAGGGGAGGGAGGGGACGGGCGCACAGGGGAGCCTGTGTGCGGGGAGGGTGGGCGCAGAATGGCAGCGGGACCGGAGAGGGAGCTGGCATTTCCTGTTTGTGGGCCGGGCTGCGAGGGCACAGCTGTGAGCAAAGAGCGGGATCCACGTTCCCACACAACCGAGAGGGAGCCGGCTGCAGCCATAAATCCCCTCCACGCCTCGCAGCTCAGCCACCGAGACTGTCACGTGCCTGCGAGATGTTCCCGCTCGGCCAGCCAGGCCCTGGGAGGGGGAGGAGGAGGAGCTGCAAAGAGCCGCAGTCATCCAGTCCGCCCTCCCCCGTGGCCCTCCCTCCCCCATGCACCGCCCTGCCCAGCCGGCCCTCCAGGAGCGCTTCCTTCCTGCCACACGTTTCCCTGAATCGGTGCTTTTCCTCAGAATAAACTCACCCCCTCCTCCCCTGCGTATCTCTGTGACTCAGGCTGCATTCGCAGAGAAGTTGGGTAACTCGCTCCAAGCACACACGCTGGGGTGGCCCTGCCCTCTGCCCTCTGCCCTCTGCCTCCCCTGACCGCGGCAATGCTGGCTTGGCCCCGGAGGAGGCTGGCCGAGCTCAGTGAGCTTGCTCACACGGCGTGCAGCGGGGCTCCGCTCCCAGGGCGTATCCAGAGCGTCACCCTGCCCATCCACTTCACACCCAGCGAGGGGTTCCACTCGGGGTGGCATTGGAGAACGGCATTCATACGCCACAGAAAGGTCTCTCACACTGAAGACTCCTGGCCCATCCCACAGGGACTCATCTGTGAGTCCAGGTCAGGGATGTTCAGCTTTTCCTCTCATGGCACGCAAGCTGATTGCTAAAATTCTGCAGCACTCCAAGCAATGTTAGATTTTTTGGCCAATTTGGCAAAGAAAATGGTCTAATTTTGATACATTCACGACAGACAGCTATTGCTGTGTTGGCTGTTGTCATTTTTTTATTTGACCATCTAAGGCAGTGGTTCTCAACCTTGGCTGCACATTAGAATCACCTGGGAATCTTTTTAAAATCCTGATGTCTGGGCCTCATCCTCCAGAAATTCTGTTTCTTTGTTACTAATGTTGTAGCCCCACCCCATAACAAGAAACAGATTTCGAGATGGGCCCAGAAATCAGGATTTAAAAGATCCCAGGTGATTCTCATGTGCAGCAAAGGTTTGGCACCACGACGCTAAGGCCAAAAGGTCACTGCCCTGACTGAATATTCACCCCTTTGCTGTTTTTGAGAATCATGCACAGAATCAGTCTAACAAGAACTGGCCCAACCGGGGCCCTCGAAGACGTGGGCAGCGCTGTGGAGGACTCTCCCAGACACTAAATACTCCCCAGCAAAAGACTGGAAAAACTCAAAATGCATTCTGGTGAGCAAGATGAGAAATGGCTAGGGCTGGCTTTTGAAAAACTCAGGAGCTTTCCATCAGTTGAGCTTGTGGGAGGCAGTGTAGCAGTGCGGACGGGGTATCC
>NW_005872367.1:0-29397 GCF_000147115.1 Myotis lucifugus | reverse complement strand
GCTGAGGGCTGGGGGCTGAGGGTGGAGGCTGAGGGCTGAGGGCTGAGGGCCGGGGCTGGAGGCTGGAGGCTGGAGGCTGAGGGCTGGGGGCTGAGGGCTGGAGGCTGGAGGCTGAGGGCTGGAGGCTGAGGGCTGGGGGCTGGGGGCCAGGGGCGGGGGGCTGAGGGCCGGGGGCCGGGGGCTGAGGGCTGGGGGCTGGGCAGTGAAGGGCCCCCTCCTCAGCCACCCTGGGAAGCGGGGCCAGAAGGGGAAGGAGTCTCCTGTGAGGCCCTGGGGAAGCTTCTGGCTTTGTAGCGACCGAGCAGAAACCCACCTCGTGCTGCAGCTCGTGTCTCGTGTGAACTGGTCGGAAATCCCTAATCATTTGGAGGAAACTGGTGCCCGAGTCCGTATCCCTAGCTCTTCCCTCTATGAGCTGTTGTGTGGGGAGTGGTTTTCATAGCATAACGTTTTGTTATTTATAATAAATAATTCTGTAATCCCCCACCCCCAGGTTAGTGCAGTTAAATGTCCCTGATTGCTTTCCAAATGTTTACATTCTTTTTTTAAAAAAAGACATTTTTATTGATTTCAGAGAGGAAGGGAGAGGGAGGGAGTGATAGAAACATCACAACCCAGGTGTATGCCCTGATCGGAATCGAACCATGACCTTTGGTTCATAGGTCGATGCTCAACCACTGAACCATGCAGGCCGGGCCAAATGTTTAAATTGTTAATGTTAAAAGCATTTCTCCTTTCAAAACCCTGGACACCAAGATCAAAAAAGACAAGGCCGGGAATCCTATTCCCAGATCGGGTGGCCAGAGCCTCCGCAGACCCCTCAGAGCTAACGAGTGTGAACCAAAGCAGCCCAGCCTGGTGTTGGCTGAGGACGTGCGTACGTGGGGCGCTGGGTCACTGTGTCCCCGGAACGCTGGCACTGCCCCCCTCACCACAGAGTGCTCCCCGTTCTCGTGGCTCTCCGTCAGCTCCCCCACTCCCCCCAGCCCTGAAGTGACAAAGCCAAGGAAAATGTGGAGTTTGCATTTGGGGATAAGAGATGAGATCACTTTTGTTGGGCTTGAATGTAGAAAATGACAAGAACGTCAGAATTCCTCCATAGAGCCGAGAACTCCCAAGCTGGGGGGAGCATGCTGGAGCCCAGACCCACGCCAGCCCGGGTCTTCGCGCCGAGCCGGCAGCCAGGGAGCAGCGGGAGGATCTGAGATCGAGTGCCGGGAACCTGAGCTGCAATCCTTCCTCTGCTCTTCAGTCTTGAGCGAGTTGCTGAACTAATTCTTACTCCAGTTAAATGTAGGAATAAGTTCTACTCCAAGGATATGGCAGGACATAGAGGTTCTAGGAAAGCTGTTGTTGCTTTTACCTTGTTAAAAATGCATGATATCAGCCCTGCCAGTTTGGCTCAGTGGATAGAGCATCGACCTGTGGACTGAAGGGCACATGCCCGGTTGCAGGCTCGATCTCCAGTAGGAGTCGTGCAGGAGGCAGCCAATCAATGATTCTCTCTCTCTCTCTCTCTCTCTCTCTCTCTCTCTCTCTCCCCCTCCCTTCCCCCCTCCCTTCCTCTCTGGAATCAATACAAATATATATTCTTTAAAAATGCATGTTACCCCCTTAGCACGCCGCAGGGATGACCAGGATGGGGAGACCTGTTGGGCTGGGTTCCCATCTCCTTACACCGAGAGAGAAGAGAACTGGAGAGAACTGTCCAGTGTTCTATTCTGTGTTCGTCCATAAGCAGTGACCATCCACCCTTTTAGAAAAAAATGTTAAACAGCAAATGACCAATGAACATGCTGCTTCTGCACAATCTACGTGGCTGTGCCCCCTGTGAGTCCAGCCCGCGGTTATGGGAGGCCGGGCACACCTGCCTGGATGCTCAGCATTCGCAGGCCGGCGTGTCTTTGGCTGGGATTTTTCTTTTTCTTTTTAAAAGAATGACAATATTCCCAGAAACGAAAAAAAAGTGAAATTATGGATGATGATTCCGATGCTGACAGTTTTCTTTTCAAGTTAGAGGAGCATTTATGCTGCGAAAAGAGAGCAGAAGAAGGTAGCATCCACATGAAAAATCAAAAGTCACCCATAGCAGCTCCCTCTCTCAGGCTGACTCAGGCCTCAGCCTCCACCTCAGATCGGGCCGAACTTCTGGTGGCCCCACTCCCTCCCACACACCTTCCTTCCAGCTCCCTTTTTTATTTTTTTATTGTTTTAATATTTTTATTGATTTCAGAGGGGAAGGGAAGAAGCATCAATGATGAGAGAATCAATGATGAGAGAATCATTGATCAGCTGCCTCCTGCATGCCCCCTACTGGGGATTGAGCTTGCAACTCGGTCAGGGAATCGAACCGTGACCTCATGGTTCATAGATGATGCTCAACCACTGAGCCACACTGGCCGGGCCGGGCCCAGTTCCCTTCTTGCAGAGGTCCTTCTGGCAAGTGGGGCGGCCAAGGCCCTTCTGGCGCTGTCCCGGGTCCTGAAACGCCGTGGTTCCTGGCTCCCGCGGTGATTAAAGTGTCTCCGCGCTGTCCCGCGTAGTCAGCTGTGTGTGGAAGCTAATTTCCATATAATAACATTTTGCTATTTGTAATGAATCATCCCCACCGTAAGGTGACTGGGTTATGTCATTATTTGCAAACCCACAGAATGTAATTATAATGTCTCAAAACTTCCATGCACAACAGGGCAGCTCAGCCGCAGCACCCTCCAATAATAATAAAGATCTATACTGAGCTTCTGTGATGCCATCACGGTAGCCATTCTATGCCAAGGGGGAAAGAAAGCCCTCGCAGTGACACATCCACGGGTGTGGAAACCTTGCCAACGACAAACCAGCTGATCCCAAAGCTAGCTCCTGGCTTCTCGTTTCTCCCGCGAGCCGCTGGCGTGGCGGGCGGGCGTCCAGGTGCGCCTCTGCATGCAGAACACGAGCTCCTCTTGGAATTGCCTTTTTATGCACCATGTGCCCATGCATCAGCCGTGGCTGAAGGCGGTGCATAGAGATTGACTTTTTGAACAGAATACCTCGTTGCTCCCTCTCGCCGTTTCTCTCTGCGCCCCTGCCTCCCACCTCCCGGGTCTCGCCGTTAATTTTCTAGATGCATGGTTTCATTTCCCCCTGTGAGCGTAGTAAGCAGGTTGCACTGGCACGGAGACACAGACTGCTTACCCTCTTGCATCTGCTTCCAGCATTTTCTCTCTTGTGGAATTTCGCCCAAGCATAGAAATAACATTATTGCAACTGGAAGTGGGCTCTCTGATGCCACTACCTCTGCTCCCCAGCCTGCGGCGTCGCCGTGCCTTTGGCGTGCCAGCTGGGACTTTTTCTGAGCAGAACGGCAAGTTCTGGCTGATCAGAGCACACGCTGAACTTCCAGGGAGGCTGCGTTTGCTGTAGGAACCCCATTAAGAGCAGAGCGCGTCGCTTCAGAAGCTCTGGACTGAGAGCAGGATTCCTCACCATCTGGCCCTCGGGTCCCTGTCAGTCCGGGAGCTTCCCTCCCCACGGGAGCCGCAGCGTTCTCGCTGTGATTGCCGTGTGCTGGCCG
Source organism: Myotis lucifugus (assembly GCF_000147115.1). Lineage (NCBI taxonomy): Eukaryota > Metazoa > Chordata > Mammalia > Chiroptera > Vespertilionidae > Myotis > Myotis lucifugus. The sequence goes on along the minus strand of NW_005872367.1, from coordinate 25,844 downwards.
CAGCTCTCTGCGAGCGTGTCGCTCAGTTGGGGCTGTGCCATTTGCCTTCAGACCTGAGCCTGAGTCCCGTCTCTCCTTTCAGCAGGAGCAATGGGCGGGTGTGTGTGTCTCCATGCGTTACTGATGCTGAGTGTGGTCATTTATTGTGGGAAACACAGAACAAAAAATAATTTATTAATAAGTGTCCTGTTCCGCCTTAGGCGCTTTGGCTCAGTGGCTAGAGCATCAGTCCCCGGACCGAAGGGTCCCGGGTTCGATTCTGGTCAAGGGCACGTACCTTGGTTGGAGGTTCCCTGGTCCTGTTCCGGGTGCATGCAGGAGACAGCCAATCGATGGGTCTCTCACACATCGATGTTTCTCTCTGTCTCTCCCTCTCACTCTCTCTAAAAATCAATGGGAAAATATCCTCTGGTGAGAATTAACAAAAATAATAATAATAAGTTTCCTGTTCCACAGGTTGTTGCTTTGGGGCAAGAGACAGGCCATTTTGTTCCTTCGCCACTTTTATCGACATGTTTCCACACCTGCCTCCTCTGCCCTTTGGGTGGGAAGGTGTTGAGGAAAGGTGGCCTGATGTTGGTTATAATGGAAGTAGAGCTTAAAAGGTTGCCTGTGTACCACATATAGACTGACAAAACTCCACCTCTGGGGGGCCCCCAGGAGGGTGGAGTCGGGGTGGGGCCTGAACTGATGCTCCGTGCCTGGCTGTGAAGGTGGAGAAGACAGCGCCAGGGAGAGGGGTGGGCCTCTGTGTCAGGAGACCTGGGCCGGCCGGAGAGACTCAGGATCCTGGGGCACGGGGGGTCTATGGCAGCGTCCTCAGGAGGAAATACTGCCCAGTCCTTACAATGTGCTGTTGCCGATGATGTAATAGCACAGCATCAAAGCCCTTCCATACATGAAGGGGGGAGCGTATAAAACTGCGTAAGCAGCCTGATCCGGCCCACCTCCCCCGGGAAAGCAGACCCAAAGGAACTGCACCAACATAGCCCCTTGCTGCCTTCTGGTGGGTTACAGGTCATTTCTCCTTCCTTGTTTCTGCTTTTCTAAGTCGCCCAAACTCCTTACAATGAATATGTGTTATTTTTAACCAGAAAGAAGTAGATGTTTTAAATATGTTTGTATTGATTTCAGAAAGGAAGAGAGAGAGAGAGAGAGAGAGAGAGAGAGAGAGAGAGAGAGAGGAGCTGCCTCCAGCACGCCCCCTGCTGGGGATTGAGCCTGGAACCCGGGCATGTGCCCTGGCTGGAAATTGAATGGTGACCTCCTGGTGCATGGGATAGCGCTGAACCACTGAGCCACGCCGGCCGGGCAAGCAGTGGATATCTTTTCAAAGCCCTTCAGAAATAGCGGATCCACTGACTTCCTTGACCCCATTCTAATGATGCTCCCAGCCCTCCTTCATCCCCACGTGAAGAAAGCCCCCCACACCTTCCCGTACCCTCATCTCTTCAGAGGAGTGTCTCAAGGCAACATCAAAGGGTGCGTGTGCATGCGTGTGTGTGCATGTGAGTGACGAGAAAGACAGCATGCTCATTACATCTGGAAGGAGGAAACCCACCATAGAAATGCAAAGCAGAGCCATGGAGGGGAGAGGCGGGTGCACTGCAGAGGGGCTCCGTCTTGACAACGTAACAATGAGGAATTCAAACCGCACCACAGAGCCTGTCAGCGCCAGGATGACAGGAGAAGGATTCACAGGGAGGTCTACAGGGGCACGTCCTGCCCCTCCCGCGGCCCCCTCCTGCCTCAGGCTCCAACCACCGAGGCCTACAGATTAGAACCCTGGGAGAGGAATGAGGGAGCCACAGACCAGGGAGGGCCTGCAAAGTCCGGCTAGAGAGAGAGAACCAAGTACCTGGAGTCAGAGAAGGAGCGCAGCTGCTCCGGGACATTAGATGGAGGTCACCTAGCCCCCGGGGACACGTGAAGACAGGTGTGTCGCAGAAGCTGAGCCCAGAGGGGAGCCACCGCTGTGCCTGGAGTCTCTCAACAGGGGACCCTCAGGGCATTGGGGGTCGGAAGGCCTTCCTCACTGGGACAGCCTCACCCCCCAAGTGTGTCTGACTGCTGGGGACCTAGTCGCTTGTCACAAACGCCCAAGGGGTGCTCCTGGCACGTAGTGCCTGAAGACAGGGGATATTAACCAACTTCTTCTCTGCCCCAAACCCCAAATCGCCTGCATGGAGAAACAGCGGGACATGTCCTTCGTGGTTGACATGGAGCCACAGAGCATCTGTGCACGTGATCAGAGAGCCCTGGGGTCCCTGGGTGCCCTGTCTTCCGTGTGGCCGGCTGAAAAGGTGTCTCACTCCCCCGATCGCCGTGCCAGGCGAGGCCTGGCTCCCTCTGAAAGGGGCCCTGCGAAACGCGGCTGGTTCCGGTCCAGCTGGAGGGTGTGGAGCCCACAGTCTGTGGTGGGCAGCGTAGGAGGGCTCCACACCTCCCAGGCTGAGCCTCTTCCTAGCAAGCGAGGCCGTGGTGTCCCCCGCTCTGGGACGAGCGGCTTCCATTCCTGCCTGTGCCATCCATCAGACTCTTGGTTCAGGGCGGCACTGCAGCCCAGAGGTGCCACCTGAGGGACCCGGCCAGTCCTGTGAGGCACCCCAGAGGCAGCTCGTTGCCCCCGGGGGCATCTGCCATTTGGGGGAAGCTGTGCGAGAGGCCAGAGGTCAGGACAGGTGTGAGGGGTAGAGCAGCAGGCGGCCGTGCTGAAGGTCAGACGTCTGTTCTCCTTGCTACTGAGGCTGGTGTTTGCTGACCACTGAGTCCTGTGTGTGTAAAAGCAGCCGTGGGCAAACTACGGCCCGCGGGCCGGATCCGGCCCGTTTGAAATGAATAAAACTAAAAAATGATGTTTACTTTGAATTTATATTAGTTCACACAAACACTCCATCCATGCTTTTGTTCCGGCCCTCCGGTCCAGTTTAAGAACCCATTGTGGCCCTCGAGTCAAAAAGTTTGCCCACCCCTGTTGTAGAGCCACGTGGGCAGACGCCACCAAGGGCAGGCCGGCAGACACTGGGCCTTCAGGCCCCGTCTCCTGGGGGCGGGGCAGGCGCCCTCTTGTAAGTGCCTCCCCTGTGCCAGGTACTAGGCACCTCGGCTGCCTGACGTCCTGTCTCCTCTGAGGCGTGTCATTCACTCGTTTGAGGAAGAGAATCCTGAGCCTGGAGGACGTGGCTCCACGTGGTCTCGTGTCTGAGTTCACCCCAGAGCGGCGAGGTGTAATGAACAAAAGGTCACTTCCTCGGAGCCCCGCCGGGGCAGCGGTTCGGTGTGGCGGCTGGGAGCTTGGGCTCTGGGCCAGGCTGCCTGGTTGAGGCACAGAATCAACTTCCTTGTGCCTCAGTTTTCCCTCTGAGAAATGAGGCTGGTGACGGCACCTACCCCAGGGGGGCACAAAGGCTGTGTGATTGAACAGCATAGAACACCGGGGCGCTGCCCGCCATGCAGTGCGTGCCACAGCCGTGAGCTCTGCATGTGAGACCGCCGCCCACTCGTGAGCCTGGTCCCACCCAGCCTTCCACAGCGACAGGACTTGCAGGCTCAGTGTCGGGGGGAGGGGTCTGGTAGCCGTGCCGGGTCCTGTGGGGGCTCCCAGAAAAGGAAGACAGACCCAGCCATCAGGGGGCCCTCAGGGAGAAGGAGGGTCCTGTGCAGGTGCACGCACACACGCACACGCACACTCACAGGCGTACACACTCACACGCGCGTGCACACACACAATGCACACTCACACACACACATGCACACTCACACGCGTGTACACTCACACACACTTGCACACTCACACACGCGCGCACTCACGTGCACACTTGCACCCACGTGCACACACACACTTATGCACACACTTGTACCCACATGCGCACACATGCACACACACATGCATATGTGCACACACTCACGCACGCACACACATGTACACACACTCACGCACGGACACTCAGAATGCTTCGGGCCTGGATGAGGCCAGCGGACCTCTGTGTGTAAGTGCCGGGGCTGTATTGCACCGGCTCCGTCCCAGCTCTGAGGCCCTCCCAGCTGCGGCAGCTCCCAGGGGGAGGTGCGCTGTGAATTATGCAACAGCGAGACCACGGCTGGGACTCCACAAGGGAGTGAGGAGGCCAACCCGGCAGCGCAGAGCTGAGGAGGGACTGGTGGGACCCTAGCCCCCTGACGGCTGGTGCTCCAGGGCCCTGCCTTCCCGATCAGCACAGCCTCTGCCCGGCCCAGCAGTCCTCCACCTGCCTCCCTGGCCCCAGGCCGTGGTCTCTCCTGCCAGGTGCCCCCTTTACCCAGCCCTGCCTCCCCTTTGTCCAGACCTGAGGAGACCCCCTTGGAGCCCAGGGAAGTCTTTAGTACGGAGGTGGCCCGGGAAGGGCACGGATGCCCAGAAGGTAGGGTCCTGGAGGGAAGACTTCCTGGGAGCACCTCTGTGGAAAGTGCTCTCCCCTCTTCTCAAACTGTTGCGAGCAGGGCTCCTGAGGTTCTGACACCAGCGTCTGAGGAGAGGAGTCGGACCCGGGCCTGAGGCCACCGAGAGCCGCCAGGAGCAGGGTGGCTTATGATGAGGACGCTGAGCCAGGCAGGCAGGGTGCGGGCCGCAGCAGCCAGGCACCGAAGTTCCAAACCTGGCAGGGCTCCCGCCTGTGCCTGTCCCGACGGACCTGCTACAGCCGTGACCGTGTGTGCGCTCCCGCGGCTCTGAGCCGGCACGGGAAGTGGCGGTGACGGGGCCCGGTGGGTCCTGCGTGCTGAGCGGGCGGCTCCCAGCAGGCAGCTCTGGACCGGGCCACTGTGCTTTCCTGGATTATGTCAGTCCTCAGAGCAGGGGTCCCATGCAGCCTAGGGGCAACCCCAGACTAAGAAGCAGGAGGCAGACTGTGGGGAGCCAGGGTGCCCCTGGGTGATGGGGGTGCTGGGAACACCCCCTTTCCCCAAAGGCCCCCCTCACCCCCTTCACCCTGTCCCCTCTTTATGCGTTCTAATCCCCCCTCCCCCCTCTAGCTGAGTGAAGTCACTTTCTTTCATGTGAAAAATAATCATTATAAAATATTTCAAATTGTGTAAAATAATGAATCTTGTATACCCATCACCCACCACTTAGATTTGTCCGTGCCCTGGCCAGTGTGTGCAGTGGTTAGTGTCGGCCGTGCACTGAAGGCTCTGGGGCTGGATTGCCGGCCCGGCTGGGGCATGTGAGGAAGGCGCCCGATGGGTGTGTGTCTCTCAGTTGCTCTCTCCCCCTCCCTCTCTTCCTTCCACTCTCTCTGAAAATCAATGGGAAGATAGCCTTGGGTGAGGATTAGCAAAGAGAAGAAGAAGAGTTGTCCTCACTGGCTCAAGAGTCTCATTTGCTTTATCTCATTGTTTAAAGTGTTACAGATGTCGCTTTCTTCCCCACTGACCCTCCACCCTGCCCCCCCCCCCAGGCCTTTGCCGCACTATTGCCTGTGTCCATGGGCTGTGCACATGTGCATGGTGAAGTGTTTTATTGTTTTTTTGTTAATCCCATTGATTTTAGAGAGAGGGGAAGAGAGAGGGAAAGACAGAGAAACATCGATGTGAGAGAGACACATCAATTGGTTGCCTCCTGCACACGCCCCGACCAGGGCCCGGCCGGGGAGGAGCCTGCAACCAAGGTACGTGCCCTTGATTGGAGCTGAACCCGGGACCCTTTGGTCCGCAGGCCGGCGCTCTGCCCACTGGGCCTCACTGGCCAGGGCTGCATATTGAGGTGTTTTATAGTGAATCGCAGGCCTCTTCTCATTGCACCTCAGCCTTACTAGTCTGAGTGGTGAAGAAACGGCCCCTGGTGTGCACGGGGACGCAGAGGGCTCGGGGCCTCTTCTGCTTTGCGAGGACGATGAGCCGTGTCCGAAATCACGTCTGGAATTCATCTGCCTCCTGCAAAGAGTTTATGTTAATGAAACACAGTGCGTGGGGGAGGGCTCCGTCTGCAGACGCGTTTGCTTTGTTCGCTCGTGATAAAGAGTTCCGGTGCGTGTTTGTTTGAATAAATGAGTAGCTGCGTGTCAGGAGGAGCCGGCGGGGTTGGGAGGAGGCGGGCCTGTGGCCTGCCCGTTAATGCGCAGGGACGGCTGTCATCTGCCTTCCCTGTGCAGCCCCTTCCCCAGCTTGTGTTTGATCCTGCCAGCGGAGGGCCGCCACCCGCTTTCCGCTTCCCCAGTCTCATCCGAGGCTGGGAATCAGCCAGAGTGGGGGCTCGACCCCCGCTCTCCCGGCAGGAGCCTCCCAGAGCCGCGCCTGCACTTGGCAGCAACCCCCCCCCCAACCCCCGCATGCGCTTATTTTATTTATTTGAGTTGATGAAGCGTGTTTTCCTCTCTCCAGATGGCGGCGGGGTCCCTGGTCCCGCACTGAAGCTCCCGCTGTCACTGGGAGAGGGAGACAGAAGGAGGGGGGAGGTAAGGAAGGGTCCAGTGAGGATGGCCGGCAGGCTGGCCGCGAGGGTGGGGACAGGAACCCCCAGCCAACCCCGCCTGCCAGTTCCCACCCTGGGAACCCAGCCTGCCCACCTGCCCCAGCAGGTCCTCTGTTCGCACACAAGACCTCAGATGTGTCGTGTTGACAGTCCCTCGGGGTCAATGTACCTCAGAGCTCTCTCTCCGCATCCCAGCCAGGCTGTGGGGGTGACAGCTCCAGCTCTGCCTCCCTGGCATCCAGGGCACCTGTGTGTTTCCATAATAACCTACAAAACGCCCCATCCCCCGTGATGCCCCGCGATGCCCCGCTCAGGGCCTCAGGGGAGGGCTTTGTCCACGGGAGCTTTGCTGGGAGCTGCAGCCCACAGGAGCCAGGATCACTTTGCCCGGCAGTTTGCATCGGCCACCCACAGCCACCCACAGCCACCCACGGCCACCCACAGCCACCCACGGCCACCCATGGCCACCCACGGCCACCCACGGCCACCCACGGCCACCCATGGCCACCCACGGCCACCCATGGCCTCTCACGTCCACCCACAGCCACCCATGGCCACCCATGGCCACCTATGGCCACCAACAGCCACCTACAGCCACCCACAGCCATCCACGGCCACCCACGGCCGCCTATGGCCAGCTATGGCCACCCACAGCCACCTATGGCTACCTATGGCCTCTCACAGCCACTCACAGCCATCCATGGCCACCCATGGCCACCCATGGCCACCTATTGCCACCTATGGCCACCCACAGTCACCCATGGCCACCTATGGCCTCTCATGGCTACCTATGGCCACCCACGGCCACCTACAGCCACCCACGGCCACCTATGGCCACCCATGGCTACCTACAGCCACCCACGGCCACCTATGGCCACCCATGGCTACCTATGGCCAACCACAGCCACCTATGGCCACCTATGGCCAGCTATGGCCTCTCATGGCCACCCACGGCCAGGTAGGACATTGGAAGTGCCTGGAATGGGCCCTCCAGTCACCAGGTGACACTCGGTCTTCAGGGAGCAGATCCCTCAGTCACAGAGGCAGAGGAGAGGCTGCGGCCCTGCTCACTCCACCCTGGGGCGGGGGGCGGGGGAGGGGTGGTTACGAGCTTGGACGCTAGGGCAGGGCTGCCCGGGTCTCCTCCCGCTCCCGGGTCTGGAGGGTCAGCTGGAATTAGTGACTTCCTGTCGCCCACGCGCTGGGAGGGAGCTGCCACGTTGCAGTGTCATGTCAGTGCTGGTGACATAGGGTGTGAGCTCCCCAGGGTGCGGCAGCCCAGGCCTGGGGTGTGGGGATCCTGATCCAGGTGGAGAAGGGCAGTCATTCCTGCAGGACCTCAGGGCTCTCGAGGGCACGGGAGGACTCAGAGCTCCGTTCCCGCTGCCCCACGGAGACCCCGTCGGGACGGGCTGGCTATGCACCTGACTCTCCGTCAGAGTTGGGGGGGACGCAAAGAGGAGGTGTGAAGAGAGAAGGCCTTAACCCTGAAAACCAAGGGAGACTTTCAGTTTTTAAAGTCACATTGTCCCTCCTCCCTTTTCCCTCCCAGAGGAGTAGCCGCGAGGCGTGGGCCCCTCTCCGTGAGCTCACCTCTGGGGGCTCTGTGAGGCGCAGGGCTGCGGGCGGCAGACAAGGAGCGCACTGGCCCCACCCCGCTCTGCGGCCAGCTCCTCCGTCTGGGCCCCGGGCCCCTGGAGGAGGGGATGTCATCGCACTCAGCCAGGACCAGGGGACAGCTGGCACTGCCTCCCCGAGCCGTGCAGAGAGCCGGCTGCTGGGAGAGCCTGGGGGAGACAGGGAGGGCACAGGCGGTGCCAGGAGCCTGCCCCCAGAGCCCTGCTCTGCCCCCTCCTCGCTGGCGGACCCTCTCACCCTCAGTTTCTTCAACTATTAAATAGAGATACTAACAGCCTCCGCATCACGGGGCCGAGAGAACTAAACGCGTGGTGCTGGGGGCACGCTGAGATCTTGCCCGGCATGTCCACTGTTTCAGCTTCGGGAGAAGTGACAAGTCTTGTCCAAAACAGGTGTCCCCAGAACAGGGACCCTCCCTGGCAGAGGCAAGAGGTTCCTCCCTGTGGCCACCACAGCAGGTGTCGGCGAAGAGCCAACTGGCCGAGTGTCTGTCCGGAGGACAGGGTCAGACCGACTGCCGGAGGCCCTGGAGGCCCCACCTCGTGACTCTCACCACGCCCTAGCAGTCAGCTCCACCTTGGTAGGGGCAGTCTCACCCCCACCGCTGAGGTGCTGGCCACCCCACTGAGACACGGGAGCTGTGCACCTGGGCACGGGCGGAATCCCCCTCGGGCCGCGTCCCCCAGAGCAGGAGATGACTGCCACCAGCCCCTGGTGGGACCGTCCGAAGGCTCCTCCCTGCCCTAGAGCCCCCCATGCAAGCGTCAACTCCCCTGACCCGCCGGCCCCCAGCCCCTCGGCGCTGCTCCCTCCTTCCCTGGTCTGGGTGGGGTCCGGCCTCTGGAACAGACTAGAAGGGGCTGAGCTGAGAACAGGGACCAAGGCTCCGCCTGTGGCTTTGGCCAGATTGGCCTCCACCTGAAACTAGCTCCCGCCTCCTACCGTTCAGTCTCCCGTTAGCTAGTTGGTGGGTCCCAACCGAGTGTCTCCAAGTCCTGGGGAGAAGGCCACCCGGGCCGCGGTCCCACCGCCCCGGGAAGAGCCCGCCGCTCTGAGACGAGAGAGGCTTGGCCAGGCAACACTCCTCCGCCACCTGTGCCGCCGCCTTAGGGTGAGGGGTCAGCCTCTGGGTGTCCTAACATCAGACGCGGTCCCTCCCCTACTTCTCGGGGCTGCTCGAGGGGCACTTTCGGGAGAAGCAGGGGAGACGTGTGGACCACCCTGCTGACCGCTGCTGGTGGGGCCCAAGGGTCGCCAGGGTGAGCGGTTTCCTCACGCCACCGTGGCGTTTGCCGAGCGGCCCTGCTCCATCCATTGTGCGCAGAGCCCAGGCTGGGGCTCAACACGGAGCAGGACCAGGAGGAAGGGAGAGTGTGGACACTGTGTGGACGGAGACCAGTTGCCGTCCCTGCTCTGTCTCTTTGCCAGGCGGGTGGTGTGTCACCACCAGTTCAGCTACTGAGCACTCGCAGGCGGGCACCGTGGCTGTCTTCCGTTGTCATCTAAACCCGGTGAGGGAGGCATCCTGGCCTAGCAAATAACAGAACGAACGCTCAGCGCGGTTGCAGAACCTGGCGGAGGTTTCCCAGCCGGAAGGAGCAGAGCGGGACTCGAGCACACACGTCCATGCGTGTCCCGGTACACTGCCCCGGACCTCGTCCGTCATCTGGAAAATGGGTCTCGCCTGGCTGTGCATGGCTTTGTGCACAGTAACCGACAGTAGGCTCCACGGAAGCCTGGGGAGAGGGGCGTCCTGGGGCGGATGTGACAGGCTGGGCAGAGGGAGAGGGGAGGGAGGCTGGGTGTACTGAGAGCCTCTGTGGGAAGCATGCTGGGCCCTCCCTCCAGGGCCTCCCCTCCAGGCAGGTAGGGGAAGGGGGACCAGAGAATGGGGGGCCCTGAAGAAGCGGCCTCACTGGGGACTCGCGCAGTCCCTGCCAGGACAGCCCGGGACACGGGGGGAGAGACGTAGGAAGCAAGAACACTGCCGAGGGTCAGGCTGCCCCGAGCCATCAGCCCCTCCTCGGCCCCATGGAAACGCCACTTGTGTCTTAGGTGGGTGTGGGAACTGGAGTGAGTGGGGTCAAACCCAGTGCTGGTGTGGGCTCGCCGACCTCCACAAAAGGTCTCAGATTTGGATTCCGTGGCTCACGGCCAGCCTGGGTCTGTCCAGAGAGACCAGCAATAAGCTGTGTGAGAAGAGAACACTGGAAAAGGTAACCTTGTCGCCCAGCTGGTGTGGCTCAGTGGTTGAGTGTGGACCTATGAACCAGGAGGTCACGGTTCAATTCCTGATCAGGGCACATGCCCGAGTTGCAGGCTTGATCCCAGTAGGGGGCGTGCAGGAGACAGCTGATCAATGATTCTCCCATCATTGATGTTTCTCTCTCTCCTCCCTTCTCTGAAATCAATAAAAATACGTTGTTGTTGTTTTAAAGAAAAAGAATAACCCGGCCAGGCCTGGCCTGGAGGAGGAGCAGGATGCCTGGTAACTCCAGGGGAGCCTGCAGAAGCAATCCCCCACTTCTTGGGGTCAGGAGGAGGCTGCCCTAAACCTAGGGGGGAGTCCAGAAGGAGCAGAGCTGGTCTCTCCCCTGGGATGCTGCAGAGGGTCGGGGAACCCATGACAGCCAGCTTGGGGTTACAATGGAGGTTCTGCAGGATCAGCTTTTCTGGTGCCTTTGGGTGGGGCAGGCCATGTCCTCCTGCCCACAGGTGGAGGGGAGGGTGAGATGGGAAGCGGGCCACAATCTGTGAGCTGCAGAGAACAGAGCCCTGGGCGCAAACTCAGACCTGCATTCTAGTCCCAGCTGAGCCGCCAGCCGCGTGGCCTCCGGGCTGCCATTTCCCGCCCTCGTGGCCTGGGTCTGTAGAGGAGGTTGGTCCCGCTGGTCCCTCGTCCCAGCGTCGGAGGGCTCTAGAAGCGGTCAGGCACCGAGGGCATCTGCCGAGAGCCTCCACGGCTCCGGGCCTGTGCTGGGGCTCAGGACACGGGGGACTCGGAGGCCACTCTGTCCTCAGGGTGCCCTGGGGACAGCCCCTGAAGGCCCGTGGCACAAACAAGCACTCGGAGTGCACGGCAAAGTGTGGTTCTTTCTGACAAGACACGGGCCAGGAAGGGTTCCCCGCGGCAGTGACATTTCACCGGAGCCTCCGGCAGCGATGGGTCCCTGCCCCGGCGCCCTGACAACGGCACCCATGCTGCCGCCAGCCTTGTCCTGTAGCCACTTCCGACACATTCCAGCTCCGTGAAGGTCAGCAGGGGGCTGCTAGCCGTCCACTGAGTGAGCCCGGAGGACGGTGGCAGGCCTTAAACACCATGCTCGACTTATTCTGCACGCACACAGATACACTTCCAGAAACGATGAAACTGCTCGTTTAAAACCACAGAGAACACACACACACACATCTTCCCTTTTACTTGAAATGCACTTTGGGGGCTAGAACATAGGAAGTCCTGATTCCACCGTGCCGCGCATCACAATGAGCTGAGCCACGGGAAGCGCGGAACGACTGAGGGGCGCCTGGAGAGTCCTGCGAGAGAACGTTGTCAGGGATAATCTGGACCAAAATCATCCACGTGAGACGAGAGCAATCGCCAGGCATCATTACTAACGAGTAATGTTTGCTCTGGCTCTGAGTTGCATTATAATAATAAGGGCTAATGTTTAGTAAAGGCTCGCCGTGCGCCCAGCACTGCCCGGGCGCCTCCCTGACCTTCAGCCACTCGGGGAGACAACTCGAAGCAGAGGAGCCTGAATCCCGGCCCCACCGTACTCTTCCCCGGGTGCCCTTCCCTGGGTGCCCTTGGCTGTGCCCTTGGCTGTTCACACACGAAGAGCAGCTCTCAAAGCACCCAGAGCCACGCTGGAGACGACGCCCATGTCTGATGTGTCCCGACTCGGACAGGGACACGCGGTGGGGCGGCCAGGAGCCCTGGGCCCTGGGAACTTGGCGCCAAGCGCTCTGCAATGTCCAGACTCAAGGGTGTGGTCTACCACCCAGCAAGCCTCACGCCTCAGCCCAGCGTCCGAGGGCCCCTTCGGAGCTAGGCAAGCAGGTGTCCTGCAAACCTTGACACGGGCCTGATGGCCGCCAGCCTCCAGCTCAGATTTGGGGCCTATTATTCTTCCTAAGCATCCTCATCTCAGACAGGACCGCCGCTGCGAGCTGGCAGGCCTACGCCGGTGGGCGTGGCGTGGGCGTGGGGGAGGGTGTGGGCGTGGGGGAGGGTGTGGGCGTGGCGTGGGGGAGGGTGTGGGCGTGGCGTGGGGGAGGGCAGTGAATAGACCAGGGGTCCCAGCCGCTGAGCTTCACATTCGAAATGGACCTAGAAGGACGGCGCTCCTGCCCGGGGTTAGAGCGCAAGTCAGAGCTGGGAGGCGAGGCCAGAGTGAGTCAGTCCTCTGAGTAGAGAGGACAGAAGCGAGAATTTAAATGTGTTTCTATTTTCTCCATTCCCTGAGGGTCCCTTAGTGTTGCATGTGGGGTGGGATGGGGTGGGGTGGGGGAGGACAGAGTGGGGACTAGGCTGTCTCCACAGAGCAGGCCTGGCCCTTGGCCAGGAGCAGACGGCCCCCTGCAGGGCCCCAGAGAGCCGCCCTCCCCCCCCCCCCCAGCCCCAAATGTCAGAGCTTCTCTCCTTCGGCTGAAAGCATTGTGCTGTCAGAATGCGGACTCCTGGAGGAGAGCGGGAGGTAGGCCCTCTGGGTGCTCTGTGCCCTGTATGGTGGGGGCCACAGTTGGGAGCGAGGGCTTGGAAAGGACCTGGGAGATCTCTGCCCCCCGCCCCCCATTTCATGGGGGCTGGCATGGCTAGGGCTCACCCCTGTTCCTGTCACAGGGACGGTGGGGGTCTGAGCCTGGGCCACCAGACGCTCCCCAAAGAGCTCATAGGCTAACAAGCAGGGAGCAGACACAGACCTGGGAAGGGTAGCTTACACTCAGCCGGCGTGGCTCAGTGGTTGAGCATCAACCAAAGAAGCAGGAGGTCCCGGTTTGATTCCCGGGCAGGGCACATGCCTGGGTTGCAGGCTTAATCCCCATTGTGGGGCGTGCAGAAGGCAGCTGATCAATGATTCTCTCTCATCATTGATGTTTCTATCTCTCCCTTCCTCTCTGAAATCAATAAAACTATATTTTTTTAAAAAGAAAAAAGAAAGGGTGGCTTGCAATGCCAGGCAGGGTGTCGAGGCGCTTGTGATAGTGGCGGGAGAGAGCGGTGTGGCTGCGATGACAGGGAGTCCGCTGCAGGCAGGAGCGCTGTCCCCCCCTTGGTAAAGGGGAGCTGAGGGGGACAGCATTGAAGAGGACTTGCTTGGCAGAGGGGTAACAGGAGGAATCGAAGGGCAAGGCCAGAGGCCAGGAGGCTCGGGAACAAGGCAGCTGGTGATGGAGCAGGCGCTGGACATAGACAGGGAGATGGAACGAGGGGGAGTCCCCAGACCAAGCAGGCCCCCAAAGCAGTGGGGGGGGGGAAGGCCACGGTTCCTGAATTAGGAAACCCTCTGGTGACCCTGCATACCCACTGCATCTGCCTGGGCCTCCGTGTTCTCATCCGTAAAATGGGAACGACAATAGTGTCCCTGCCTCCTGTGCAGAGGAGTGAGAATGATCAGAGATCAGGATGTGCAAGCCCTTTGGGAAGGGTTGCGGACTGGGCACATGGTTTCGTCCACTTTCTTCCTTGGGAATCAATATCGGCTCCTTCTCCTTCAACCTTATTCACTTCAAAGCTCAAATCGGAAAGATTTCTCTCTGATGCACTGGGATACACGGACCAGGCTGCTGGCAGCAAGAAATCACCAGTCCCGGCTTCGGGGGCCACTCCCCCCCTGGGCGGGGGCAGCAAGCTCAGCCAGTGCTAGAGAGGAGGGTCCTGTCACAGCGGCCGGTGGCTGTTCCTCTCCCCCGAGGCCCAGCCCCTCGGCTCTCCTGCACCAGGCCTGCGGGCCCTCCCCACTGGCCACCCACCGCAGCTCTCCCTCCCTCCCCACACGCTTGCCCAGGCGGCCTGAGGCATTACCGTTTAATTTATTTATATTTATGAAACCTCCAAGTAGGTCAGTGCACTCGCATGCACATCAGAGTAATTGATGTCGTTGGGGAAGACGAGGGTCACGTGGCTGCAGGCGGCTCCTCCCGCTCTGCACAGCGAGGCCAGCGGGACCTGGCGGAGGAGAATGCCTGGTGGGTGTGCTCATCGCGGGGCCCACGTGGATGCTGCCTCCCCAGCCCCGTCAGCACTTCTCCAAAGAAACGCGTTGTGGTGTCAAACCCCATTGCGCCCCCAGATCCCACTGGGCTTGTAAATGGATCAACAAAGCAGCCGCTGGAATGAAATTAGAGAGTGAGTCCCAAAGAAACCAGGCTGGGTTCTCACAGAACATGGAACTTCACCCTACTCGTCCGCAAGCCCCCGCTGCCCTCTGACCCCTGACCTCATCCCCATCTTCCCAAAAGGCGCCTGCTCTGTCTGGGCTGAGACCCCCACCCATGGCCGTAGGGTTTCTGCCTCCGTGAGAACGGTAGTGTGTTTCTATTGGAAGCTGTAACCCGGCGGTCAGGCAGTCTCCAGTTCACAGAGAAAAGGAAGTGAATGTTCAGGAGGTAGGATGAGCTCCAGGGACAAGCAGGGCCTCTGGAAAAGGGTAGACTCGATGCAAACCATTATCCATGCCTGCCGTGTGGGTGTCCAGACAGGCCACCCCCGACGTGCCTATGAAGGCCGCAGTGATTGGACCCGTGCGCTATGACATAGAAATCCTGAGTTCCAGTTCTCTCCCCGTGACTTATTAGCATGACCTTAATTAAGGTAACTAGCATTTCCAAGCCTCAATTTGCTCATCTATAAAATGGGGAGAGTAATCGTACCTAAATCGGAATGGTCTTACGGTGGAAAGAGATTAACACACGTAAAATCCTCAGTGCGTGGACTTCATGAGCACTCATCTCAATGCATCGGGCGCAGACGCATTGTACAGGGTGGAAGAAGCCAGCCTCCACCGCTGCCCGCTGCATAATTTCATTTATGTGGCATTCCAGGAAGGGCAAAGCTACAGGGATGCAAACCCGCCAGTGCTTCCCAGGCCGAGGGCAAGGAGAGGGTCTGACGACAAAGTGGCACGAAGGAACCTGGCAGGTGATGGGAGTGCGCCTTGATTATGGGGATGGCTCAGGACTTCCTGTGTATGCCAAGCCTTTTAGAGCGTCTGCTAAAAGAGCGAGTTTTACTGAACGCAAATGGCCCCACAATTAATCTGGTCCCCCCAAGACAGAGCAATGCCTTTATGCAGAATTCCCAGCTCCTGGTGCTTAGTAGGTGAGCTCGCTGTCACGGTGAGGAGGGGACACTGGTAGTTCTGACTGCTATCTCTGTGGTGAGCAGCCCCTTCCCGCCTCAGAGTGTGTGGGCACGGCCACTTTTCAAAGGGGCAAAAGAGCCGTGTTGGCTGCATTGTCCTCGAAGGGACAGCTGTGGCCCGGTGACCGGCAGGGTCCCTTCCAGTCCAGGGCACTCCTCTGAGACCCCCCTCTGTGGCTCACTGAGTGGTTTTGCATGACTGCGCGGGTTTTGTTCTGGTTGGAGCCCCTTGGCAGGCCGGCAGGCCTGGCACCTCAGCCTCCAAGCTTAAGAGCCGCTTTCTCAGCTCCCCTCACTGTTCTGGGATCTGCGTGATGTTGGGACCCGGCTCAGCACCTTCTCCAGCTCGTGGTTCCCATTAATAACCATGATCAGCACTCACCTGGGTGCTTTTCCTTTTCAGAGCCCATTAATTAGCACTAATTAATCCGCACAGCAGTGCTGGGAGGAAGGGCTAGCACTCTGAGGCTGCACGAGGCAGAGAGGAGGACGGTTTCGGGGGACTTGTCCCCGACTGCAGAGGACGGGGAGTGAGGAGAAACTCCCAGGTAGAGGACCTGGGGCCCCAGGTCCCAGCTCAAGGCCACTACTATTCAGGATCATTAAAAGAGCCAACATTTACTGAGCAGCTACTGTGTGCAAGGCACCGCACAAAGAGCTTTGCATGCATTTTCACGTTTACTCGTCACAGCAATCCTGTGAGCTCCTACTGCTATGATGCATTTCTTTTGACGAATAAAGATGTGGAGACAGAGAGAGATGAAGTCCTGCCCAAGGTCTCAGAGCCAGCGCAGTCCGGAGTTAGCCTCTCTCCGACCTCACTCCACCGCCTCGGGCAGACTGACCCTTGGAGCTGCAAGTTGCACCAAGCTCCTTGCCCCACTCGCAGTGGGGGGTGAAGTGGGGAGCTGCCTGGGGCTTTGTCTTGCTCTGGCCGTGAACAAGGAAGGAAGTCAGGCACTGCTCTGAGGGCAGCCAGCCCAGGAAGTAGAGGACAGAGCTGAGCCCCAGGACCAGCCAAGGAGCCAGCGTGACCCCCAGCATCATGGCCTCCTGAGCACTGTTCTCCCTGCTCTCCACCTCCGTGTCCTTCCTTAGCCACGAGAAGACCATCCATCATGCTCTTGGCAAACATGTATGGAGCTCAGCCGGACCCTGTGCTCTGGGGGCTTCTGCAGAGAAGGGAGGGTAGCTAGCTCCTGTCTTCATGGAATTCACTGTCTCGAGAAGCGAAGCTTCGGTGCCTGAAATGTCTGGGCATCCACAAAGCTTTTATAGGAAACATCATAATGAATTGTTCCATATTCTAAATGCATCATGTTCCTCCAGAACTGGACAGGAACGTACATTCATTCACTTATTAATACAGATCGATTGAGTACCACCGTGTGCGAGCTGTGTCCTAGGCAGTGGGAACACAGCGGTAAATAAAACAGATGACGTCTCTGACCTTCTGGGCTTTGCCCCTAGGAGAGAGAGGCCGCAAACAAACAAGAAAAGGATCAGCCCAGACTATTAACTATCAGACAGTGGCACGTGCTGTGCAGAGAATGGAAACAGAATAAAGCAAAAGAGGGCGCTTGGTACCTGGTGCTGACGGGGTGGCCAGTGAAGGCCAGTCGGGGAGGTGGCATTCAGCTGTGTGGAGGTCAGTGGGGAGCTTTCCAGCAAAGGGACGGCCAGCGCAAAGGCCAGGGCGGAAATGCCGGAGTGGCCCGAGGAGTGTGAGCCACAGAGATGGGGTCCAGGAGGTCGGGGGGCCAGATGATGAAAGACTTTAAGGTCCTGGGAAGGAGTTTGGATTTTAAGTGTTGTGACAAGATAGAGGCGGAGATGACATGTTTTTAAAGAGCACCCAGGCATCGAGTAGAACATGGATTAGAGGACAGGTGTGGAAGCGGAGAGAATGGTCCGGCTTCCGAGCCGGCTGGGAACCGAGGAGGTGCAGGCCAGGCCACGGTGTGTGTGTGGAGAGAAGTGGGAGGGGCTGGAGTCTATTTGGAGATCAAGCCAACAAGAGGGGCTGAGGGTTAGATGAGATCCCAAAGGGGAGAGGAGGACCCCAGGACAATGCCCACGTTCGGGGTTAGCGCCTGCTGGAACGCCGTTAGTGGAGAAAGGGAAGACGGCGGGAAGCAGGCTGGGGTCTGGGAGCTGAATGCGCGGGTTTGTGCCTGTTCACTTTGAGATGACGGGGAGACATCCAGGTGGAGGCGAGAAGTCAGCCATTCTGGGAAGATCAGGGCGAGGGGTTCAGGCCCGGGAAGCCGTTGGCATAGGGGTGGGACTCAAAGCCATGAGAGTAGAGGCATAAACCAAGGGAGAGGGCATAGGTAGAGAAGGGATTGGGGCACCCAACCTTTAGATGTGGAACAGAGGGAGGAAGCACGAGAGGAGATGGAGAGGGTGTGGCAGGGAGGGAGGAGGGAGCCGGGAGGCAATGGCATCGTCGGAGCCAAGAGGCGGTCGGAGTGTCAGTGAGGAGGACGTGGCCAGCTGGGTCGATGCCTCTGATGGACAAGCAGGGTAAGGAAATATTCCCTGGCCACGTGGCTCACAAACCTGGCCGTGCGCTAAAATCGCGGTGGGGATTCCTGAAAACATAGATGCTCAGCCCGCATCCCAGATGGACTGAAGTGCACGCCCCGAGGGGAGGCCAGGAATCAGGACTCGGTAAAATGTGCTCTGGGGACTCACGCAGCCAGGCCAGGGCCCAGGATGTGAGAGCCACAGCTGCAGTCCAGCTCCTGGGCCAGCGTCCAGGAGGTCCAGTCACCGGGCATGACACCAGAGCCAGGGACTCTCAGGTCAGCCCTCAGGCCCATGACCAGTGTGGGGCTCCGTCCACTGCCCCGCACGGCCACTCTGGCTGGGAAAAATGATTTGCCACCTAGCAGGAAGTTGTAGGAGAAGATGAACTCTATATCAGGGATCCGAGTTTGAAATGTAGGCCCAGGCGATGGGGGAAGTGTGCTGCCTCTGAGTCAAATGGCTGGAATTTCACATCCCTGGTGATCAGCCATGAGCCCCCATCCCGACTCCAGCCCCTGCTCAATGGCCGGCCCCCGGTTAGCCACTCGCGCTGATAAAAATGTTGACTCTGCAGCTGATTGCTCCCTGACACCGCTCACAGCGGGGTCCCTCCTCCCCAGCGGCTTCTGCACACGCAGGAGCTGAAACCTCAAAGGTTTGGACACAGAGAGCAAAGGCAGGCTGAGAGCAATCAGGACCCCCTTCCGCTGGGGGAGGCTTTGGGAAGGGAGAGGGCGGGCATTCATTTCTGAGCGCGTCTCACAGCCAGGCGCGGTCAGGGGCTTCGTGTCAACTCTCTCTTTGTAAGCACAGTATCCTGGTTCTCTTCTTCATCCTGTTGACTACACTAGACACTGGGCGCTCAGGGCGATGAACATGGTGGCAGGAAAAGGAGGGGCTGGGGTAGGAAGCACCCAGAAAACTGTGGGGAGAGCCCACGGCCGGGCCATTCCCTGCGTGTCCGTGGAATGGTGAGGAGCCAGGTCAGCCACGACCTGTGGTGGTTGACCCTCCCTGCGGGATGGGCACCTCCTCATTGGTCACTGTGGAGCCGGTCAAGCCAAGAATGAAGCCCAACCCCTGGCAGCCAAAGCCCCTCCCAGAGCGACTTCCTCCCGGGCCTGGTTGTGAGTGGAAGCAGGTGGTTCTGGAGGGTTCGGGGGGCACGGCCACCTCAGAGCCAGAGCCGGGGCAGGGGGACTGGGATTTAGGGCAGAGCGGCTCTGCTGACGGAGGGCAGGCGCCTCTCTGGGGAAAGGGGGCCTTTATCTAGGCAGTGGCTGGGCATTCGGGCTCGAGCATCAAGCCCAGACCAGAGCAGGGGCCAGCCAGCTCTCTCTGTCCTGCAGAGCAGGTGGCAGCACCTAGAGTTGGGACACAAGCCTTTCCTCTCTGGCCACTATCCCAGCACCCCATCCCGTGTGGGGAGGAGCCTGCCCGTTCCTGAGGACACGGTTCCCAGCATCTCAGTTGGGGGCGCGCCCTGGGCCCGTCCCATGCCTCCCCGCCCAGCCATGTAGACTGTCACTAGAGTCTCTCAGATCAGGCCAACCTCACCCGGCGGCAACATCGGGAGCCTCAGGGCTGCAGTGGCGGCTTCTGCTGCTGAAAGTGGCTCTCACATGCCCCCAAGATTAAGAACCTCGGGTTTAAACTCAGCCACCCAGCCCCTGCACGCCCTTCCTCTCCGTGCAGCTCCTCGTGACCGTGACGTGACCGGGTCTCCCTCCCTGCCCTGGCGCCTCAGTGTGCGGCAGGTGTGCCCGGGGTGGTCCATGGCCCCAGCAGGGGAGGGGAGCCCCAAGGGCCTGATGCCTAACCTCTGCCCTGGGAGGGGGAGAGCCGGCCCACAGGCCTGGAGCTGGCCTTGGAGGAGGGTGACAGCACGGATGGAGGGGCACTGGCTCCTCTCCTGGATGGAGCTGCAGAGCCCGTGGGTGCAGAGAGCAGAGGTCAGGGCATCTGTGCAAGGGCAGGGGCCTCAGGACACTTCTGGACAGGCGAGCTCACCTTCCGGGAACCCCTCCTGAGCCACCTGGCCCTGACCCTCCGCCTCGTGTGGGGACCAGGGGTCCTTGGAGAGCAGCCTGCCCGTGCACCTGGCCTCTGGGAGGCGCCGGGAAGCAGAGCTGTCTGTTCCTTTCTCTGCCCCCAGAGGGTGGGTTTCCCGGAAGGACACTGCGCACTCCTTGTTCTGCAGAGTTGCGTCCCACAGAAGAGAAAACTGAGCCGGAGAGCCAGAGAGGGGCGCTCCCAGCGAGCACAGGAGTCACAGGGAGAGGGCGGTGGGCGCGCTGGCCTCCCTCCCTCGCCATCCACCCCTGGGATGCGGGATTGGCGCTCCTCGGTCCAGCTCCAGATTTGTGTGTATTGCAGGGTTCTTTTTCTTATAATTGACTAGAGGCCTGATGCACAAAAACTTGTACAAGAGCAGGCCTTCCTCCCCCCGGCTGCCGGCACCGGCTTCCCTCGGACCTCCCGCAGGCACCCGGGACCCGGGCTGGCTTCCCTCTGGCCCCGGCTTCATCAGGAAGGACGTCTGGTCTAATTAGCATATTACCCTTTTATTATTATAGATTTCTAGCTTCATACTATTGTGGTTGGAAAGGAGCTTGACATGATTTCAATCTTCTTAAATTTACTGAGACTTTTTTTGCATCCTAACATGGTCTATCATAGAAAATGTTTCATGTGCACTTGAAAAGAATATCTATCCTGCTGCTTTGGGTGAAATGCTCTGAAAATATCAATTAAATCCATCTGGTCTAATGTGTCATTTAAGGCCATTGTTTTCTTGCTGATTTTCTGTCTAGATTTATCCACTGATGTCAATGGGATATTAAAATCCCTATTATAACTGCATTACTGCTGATGTCTCCATTTATGTCCATCGAGAATTCGCTTTATATATTTAGATCCTCCTATGTTGGATACATAAATACTTGCAAGGGTTTATCGTCTTGTTGGAATGATGGCTTTATCGTTATGTAATGTCTTCCTTTGTCTCTTATTATGTAGTCCCTGCTTTGAGGTCTGTTTTGTCTGATTTCCACATTGGTGCCTCAGGTTTCTTTTCGTTTCTATTTGCAGAAGTATCTTTCTCCATCCTTTACTTTCAGCCTGTGTGTCTTTTGTTCTGAGGTGGGTCTCTTGTAGACAGCACATATATGGGTCATGTTTTCTTATCTATCCAGCTACCCTGTGTCTTTTGATTAGAGGGTTTAATCCATTTACATTTAAAGTGATTATTGATAGGTACATGTTTATTGCCCATTTATTTTTTATAACTATGTTCCTCGAGAGTAGCACCTCTCCAGAGGACAGAAGTTTTCCATACAGCTGATTCTCACAGCCAGTCAGCCTGGTGGTCAAATCCCTCTAGTATTAACTACAACAATTAAGGCTTAACTAGAACAAGACTGCGCACAAAGACCACAGGGGGTGCACCAAGAAAGCATAAAAGATGCGGAGACAAAAAAAACATGACAGAAATGGAGGATATGGAGCTAAGAATCGCAATTTTGAGGGCTTGCAATAAACTTGAGCAGAGCCTCACGAAAACTAATGAGACCCTCGATGCTACGATAAAGAAATTAGAAAGTAAGCATACATGGACTGAAATAAAGAATACTACACCCAATAGCAGACCAGAGGAGCACAAGAATCAAACCAAAGATTTGAAATTCGAAGAAGCAAAAAACACCCAACTGGAAAAGCAAAATGAAAAAAGAATCCGAAAGTGTGAAGATAGTGTAAGGAGCCTCTGGGACAGCTTCAAGCGGATTAATATCAGAATTATAGGAGTGCCAGAAGATGAGTGCTGGCCTTCGTGCTGGGCCGGGGTCTCAGGGAGTCGTCAGGGAGAGGCCAGCAGAGCTCATCAGGTTTAAACAGACCAAGATCAGACCATGTGGAGGGAGGGCTCTGCCCAGGGGCAGTCAGTGTGCGAGGGGGAAATGGCCCCTGCCCTAGAGCCACACGACTCCGTCTCCCCAAGTCTGCCCAGACCTTGAAGGGCATTCCAAGCAAACCAGCACCAGGGGCCAGGCTGGCCACAGCCAGCTGCCTCCTCCGCAGGTGTGAGCTCAGCAGAGTGGGGCCCCGGGAGCCGGGAGGGTGTGGCTGGTGGGTGTCCCATAGGGGGTGGTGCCAGTCAGGTGGGGCGGGGAGTGATGGCCCCCACCCCAGAGCCGCATAACTCAGCCTCTGACACCCGAGTCCACCTGGACTTCCTCAGAGCCCTCGAGAAAGTCTACACCACGAGCACAGGCAGCTGATTCTACAGGGTGTGAGCTTGGCACGGCGGGCACCAGGGAGTCCTGAGTGTGGGTTCGTGCATCTCCCAGGCGGATGCTGTATGCAGGGGTGTGCCTGGCCCGGGAAAGGTGGGGTCTGTGGGCCTCGTGGGAGAGGGACTCAGCACAGGGACCACCTTCAGTCTGAATTGTAAAGACCAGCTCTTTGCAAGGCACCTTTCCCCGGATATTGACCTTCCTAATAACTCACCGCAGTCCTTCTGAGTGCCCATCACTGGTGTGAGGACAGGGAGGGGGAGGGAGGCTGAGGCCTTGCCGAGGACCCCATTCCATGGCGGGTAACCCCATTAATAACAAGACAATGAGATGACAGATCAGAGGTCAGGAACCCTGAGATCTCTGGCTCCCCCTCAGCCTGGGCGCCTGGGGCACCTCACAGCTCCCCTCTCAGCCTCCGCCCTTCACTCCCAGGATGAGGCTGAGAATCCAGCGAGGCTACAGCTGAGGAGCCCTTGTGAAAATTACAAACAGCTGCTGTGAGAATTTTTTTATTTGAAGAGGAAGGCAAGAGCACACAGCTGGGGAGGGCGGGAGGAGCTCGGGGTGAGGACCTGGACCCAGAGTCTGGGCCCATCCTTCCTCGTCCGCCTTCTCTCAAATAGCTTGTCTGAGCAGGAAAGCAGAGAGCTTCCAGGGCCCAGAGCCAAGCCAAGCCTGGGAATGCCTGCCTGGGTCACAGCAGAACAGAATGGCAGCGGCTAAGGCTCCAGGAAGCCACTGTGAGCGAAGGAAAGAGCACTGGGCAGAGAGTCCAAAGAAGGGTCCCTCCTCCATTCACTCACTCACTCATTCCAGGATCTTGGAAAAATCTGTCTCTTTGAGCTTCGGTGGTCTCATCTTCAAATTTGGACAATAATGCCTACCTGTAGGATTGTTGAGAGGACTCTGTCACTGCCTGGCACACCGTAGCTGCTCAATAAATGTTTGCAATGACTGCAAAGATGAGGATGCTTTCCAAAGCCCCTCTTGCTCTCAGGTTCTCTGCGACCAACCCAGGCATAGCTCCTAGGCCCCTGATCATCTGTGCCGGTGCCGAGAGAGCTGGGCCCAGTGAGGCCCTCGAGGCACTTGTCTCCCCACCAGCCCCACAGAGCGCTGGTCATTGGGCCTCGCTGCTTCCCCAGAAGGAGGCTTGGATTTCATTAACTCATTTGCCTGGGCTCCTGGTGCCCAGCTGAAATCACTCGATGTGGGAGCTGGGTTTGCAAGAGGCCAGCATTAATCCTTAAAGCTTAGCATCTGCGCTCAGCTGCCATGTGTGGGAAGCTGGCCTGGCAGCTGGAGTGGAGCCAGGCTGGCGGGAGCAGGAGACCTAATCCTGCTCTGAGCTCTCCAGGGAGCAAGGCTCCAGCCTCAGCACCGGGTTCCAGCTGCCGTGGCCAGTGGCTTCCTTGCGTTTTAGTTGGACCTCCCACCCCTACCACCATGAAGGGTCATGGCCCTCAGTGGCCCTTGGAGTCCGTAGGCACAGTCAGCAAAGAGCTATGCCATCTGCCACTGGCCACTGGAACAGCACCTGCAAAGTGTGCTCATCAAGGGAAATATTAGTAGATCCTGCAAACACCGTGAACAAAGCCCTTGACTGCAGTACTTCTCAGGGCCTTTCATTTCTGTCACTAAGATTGTATTGGGTGCCTGTTAGGTGCCAGGCACTCATCTCGCTGCTGGGAATAAATGGTAAGTGAGACGGGATGGATGGTCTTGTGAGCATATTCTAGTTAGTGAGATAGAAAATAAATGCATAAGTAAATGAGAGCTTCAAATAGTGGTGAGCCCGTGAAGAGAGTGAACCGGCGAAGGCAGAGTCATGGGCGTGCTGACGTGCGGTGTGATTGTCTAAGGCCGCGGTCGGCAAACTCATTAGCCAACAGAGCCAAATATCAACAGGACAACGATCGAAATTTCTTTTGAGAGCCACATTTTTTAAACTTAAACTATATAGGTAGGTACACTGTTATTAACTTAACTAGGGTACTCCTAAGGCTTAGGAAGAGCCACACTCAAGGGGCCAAAGAGCCGCATGTGGCTCGCGAGCCGCAGTTTGCCGACCACTGATAAGGCAGTGGTTCTCAACCTTGGCTGCACATTAGAATCACCTGGGGCCCTAACCGGTTTGGCTCAGTGGATAGAGCGTCGGCCTGCGGACTCAAGGGTCCCAGGTTCAATTCCGGTCAAGGGCATGTACCTTGGTTGCGGGCATATCCCCAGTAGGGCGTGTGCAGGAGGCAGCTGATCGATGTTTCTCTCATATTGATGTTTCTAACTCTCTATCCCTCTCCCTTCCTCTCTGTAAAAATTCAATAAAATATATTTTTTTTAAAAAAAGAATCACCTGGGAATCTTTTTAAAATCCTGATTTCTGGGCCTCATCCTCCAGAAATTCTGTTTCTTTGTGACTAATGTTGTGGCCCCACCCCATAACAAAGAAACAGAATTTCCGGAGGATGAGGCCCAGAAATCAGGATTTCAAAAAGATTCCCAGGTGATTCTAATGTGCAGCCAAGGTTGAGAACCACTGGTCTAAGGAGAAGCAGAACTGCATTTTCCATGAGCACCTCTCAGATCAGAATTCCTGGGAAAGGTCTTGAGGGAACACACCACTGGAATGATCCCTCTAAAACGCAGATTAAATGCGTCAGCCTTTGAAATGAATCCCGTCAGCGCCCCCATCGCCTCTAGAGTGGCATTTAAGGCCTTCTCTCGGCTGCCCTCCCCCCCCTCCCCACCCCACCCCCGAGTCTAGCTCATTTCCCACCACCTCCCATGAAAAGTGCCGGCTTGAAAACTCCCATCATATCCCATAGAGTTTGCGAAGGGGTTCTCGCTTCTCAGGAAGTCCTTCCCACGTCTTCACCTGTAGACACATCCTCGAATGAGGCTGCGTTAGCCAAGTAGGCAATCTGCTGTGATAAGCAACTCCAACCTCAATGACTTGGCACCTTACAAGGGTGTTTCTACCCCAGTGAGTCCGTTGGGGGCACAGCTCTCCTTCTACTGGGCCTCAGAGCCCTGCCCTAGATGCCAGGCTTGCGGCCAGGGCAGGGAGAAGAGCGGGTGAGTGTGGAGTGGGTGCATCATGTTAGCCCCATCACAGAGTCAGAATTTGGTCATTCGGCCCGCCGGGCTGCTAGGAACTATAGTTTTATTCTTAGCCACAGGAAAAGGAAACTTGGCCAATAACATTATCTGGGCCACAATGACCCAGTTCAAATGTCAACATCTCCTGGAAGTCTTCCTGACCTTCTGCTCAGCAAAATTAGAACAGAATAAACTAAGGGCAGTAGCTTGGTGTGAGAGAAGGGGCACAGGATGGGACTCAACAGACCTGACCTCATGCTCTGTCTCTGTAATGTGTGAGTGGGCTGAAGGTAATCTGCTTCTGACTCCTTAGCTTTGCCAGCTCCCTAACTACATAAGGGACTCTACAGGCCTCAGTTCCTTCAGCTATAAAACAGAGGTGATGGTGATGGTGATGGTATTAATGATGGTGATGGTGATGGTGATGATGATGGTGATGGTGATGGTGATGGTGTTGATGGTGATGATG
>NW_005872366.1:57830-72438 GCF_000147115.1 Myotis lucifugus | reverse complement strand
TTTCTTCTTGGGGACAAACAACCTTCTCATCCACAGGACTGCTTTTTCCTTAAGGCAAGTCACCTTTTGCGGTCCACAGGGCTTGCTTTTTCCTCCCGGACAATCTACCTTCCCGTCCACAGGGCTACCTTCTCCTCCCGGACAATCCACCTTTCCCGTCCACAGGGCTACCTTCTCCTCCCGGACAATCCACCTTTCCCGTCCACAGGGCTACCTTCTCCTCCCGGACAATCCACCCTTCCCGTCCACAGGGCTACCTTCTCCTCCCGGACAATCCACCTTTCCCGTCCACAGGGCTACCTTCTCCATCCCGGACTCCTTCACCGCCTTGTCCACGATGTTCCGGACCTCATCCTCGAACTTGTGCAGGTTCAGCTGGAGCAGGTCCGCCAGCACAGTGTCCTCCGACATCTCAAACTTCACCTGGGGCCGGGAAAACAGGCAGGTTCCACACAAGGTCACCCGCGCTCCAGCGAGGACCCCTCTGTCCCTCCCAGAGAGGCAGGTCCGTGCCCATCCCAGGCCCCGAGAGAGCGGGCAGTTCCTTCTCCCGGCCCCGCCTTCCCTCCCCGGAAAGCTGTGTAATGGCAGGACCCACCCGGCAGCCTGCCCTCCCCCCGCCCCGCCCCGCGGGCACCTGGGTGGCCTGCATGAGCTGCTGCCAGTGGCGGTCGCGGATGGCGGGGTTCTGCAGGTCGCTCACGGCGCGCAGGGAGGTGATCATGTTCTTCACGGTGTTGTCCAGCCCCACGAAGGCGTCCCAGGTCTTCATCTCCTTGTCCAGGGACCGCACGTCCTTGGCAAACTTCTTGCAGTCGATGTCCATCTGCTCCACGTTGATGTCCTTCCACTTGGTGGTCTTCCAGTCGTCGAAGCTGGTGTTCACCTGGGAGGGAGGCGCCAGCCGTGCCCTCTCGCTGGGGAGGACTCGGGCCGCTCCCCACCCCGACCCCGGCGGCCCACACCCGTGCCCCCTGCTCTCGGGCAGCAAACGCCAGGGAGGACCCTTAGAACGAATGACAGAGTTTGGTAAACGGGGTGGGTACAAGGGGAAAACAACCCCGTGGGAGAGATGCAACTTAAAAGATTAAAAATAAAAGATAAAATTTTAAAAAGATACAACTTGGAAGTTAGCACTTAAAATCTATTTTGGCAGAAAATCTGTTAGGACATAGAAGGACTGAACCACAAGACCGACCGCAGGGTCTGACCGGCACACACAACGTTCCGCCCAACAAAAGTGGAAAGTGCTCCCCCCAAACCACCCCCCCAGGTGCCCAGGGGACAGCCACCCGGATAAGCCGTAGCCGCGCCAGAAGACAAGCCTAAGGAACGTAAACGCAGTTGAAGTCATAGACTGTGTTCTCTGCGCATTGGATCAAGCTAGGAACCAACAGCAGGAAGGCAACAGGACAATGCCCGGCATTCGGAGCGATGGAGAAGAGGCAGGACACGCAAAACAGGTCCTTGGGAAAGGCCACAGTGTTACGACTCAGGAGCCTCGAGTGCCGGACGCAGGCGGCGGGAGGGAGGGAAGATGAGGACGGCCAATGGCGGAGGCGCCATTCCAAAGGGGAAACCAGGGCAACTCTTCCCACTGAGCCTCACCGGCTGGGCTATTTCTTAAACATTTTAAGGAGAGGTGAGATGTAAGGGAGGTGAGGGGGGAGGAGGGGGGAGGAGGAGGAGGAGGGGGAGGAGGAGGAGGAGGGGAAGAGAGAGAGGTCTGTGCACAGAGACGCAGAAACACAGAGACGCTGCAGAGAGCGGTCCCCATGGGGACCTGCGGGCGACCCCCCAGAGGCCAGGAGACCCGGTGTTGCATTTTTCACAGGCAGGGCGTCCCCTCCTGGTGCCGAGGCCCCCACGGTGCATCGGCACCCCCAGCACCGCGCCAGGCCTGCCGCCCGCCCGCTCACCATGACGATCATGTCCCAGAGCTCCTTCAGCAGGCGGACCTCGCGGTGGCAAGCCTTGAGCTGCTTGTAGTCGGGCACGGCGACTTCGAACAGGCTCCCCGACTTGCACAGCCCCTCCATGATGCGCTCCATGGCCAGGATGCTCTTTTGTTCCTGCGGGCGGGCGGGTGGGCGGCGAGGGAGGCGGTGAGCAGGGCTGCCCGTGCACGCAGGTGGGCCCTGGGCCCTGGGCCTTCCTCAGAGCCACGAGCCGGCTCCACGCCGGCCCCTGCCTCACGAGGTCCATGACCTTCCCAGCCGGGGAGCGGCACCCTCCCTTTCCCGCCCTCAGAGCCCCCACTTCCCCCATGGGATCTGGCGGGAAGGCGGTTTATCCTGGTGAGTTCGAGCTGGGGCTGAGGCCGGCCTTTTCGAGGCCAGTCCCACCGGCCGGGCCGCGGACGCACAAGAGCTTGAGGGGGAGGGCAGGTACCTTATTCAGGGACTGGTAGGGCTCGGGGTCGCTGAAGGTGAACGGGGCCTCCTGCCTGAACTTCTCCCTGAACTCGTGCTGCTTGATCTGCAGGCCACGGGAGGTCACAGGTCACACACCTGCCCGCACGCACCCCACGCCCCACGCCCCGCCCGCCAGGCAGCCCCGCCCCCACGTCTGACCTCGAACTGCTGGCACTTCCTCCGCAGGATGTTGACCTCGTTGGCCTGCAGGGGCGCCACGTTCTGCTTCACCTGGATGGCCAGCTTCTTGGTGTTGGTCCACTGCTCCGGCAGCTCCTAGGCCGGCAGAGGCAGGGGCGCTCCTAGTTCTGCTCTTTTCAAACTTTCCAGCGGGAAACACCACAGGCCCCAGGGAGCCGCGCCCAGCCCAGCCCTGTGCGCCCCCAGCCTCCGGGCAGCACCCGCCGGGCGCGGTTCAGGCCACACCAGGCAGCGGCATCCGCGCGCTTCTGTGACCCAGGTGACCTGAACCCGTGTGTGCATGCATGTGCACGTGTGCTGTGCATTGTATGTACACGCGTACGCATGCACGTATGTGCGCTGTGTGTATACGTGTGTGTGTGTGTAATCCTAGGCAATTTTATCCCATGTATAGATTCCTGCAGCCACTGCCCCAGTCCCCGCAGGGCTGTCACCACGAAGAAACTGCCTGTGTCATCGCTGTAGCTGCCGCCGCACCCTGTCCCCGGGCAGCCACTACCCTGTTCTCCATTTCCATGGATTTGCCATTTCAGGAAAGGCTTCCGCAATCAGGTGGACTGTTATATTTTACAAGTTCTTCAGACCTGGGCAAATATTGTACTTAAAACCATAAAATATTTTAAAGAAAAAATCCAACCCCGGGACTCTGCCCACAGATGGCCGTGGTTTCACCTTCTACGATGAGCTCAGGGATTCCGTCAGCTGCGGCGCACCTCTAACCCGTTCCATCTCACCGCTTCCCCGCTACTCCCCAGCCGGTCTGCAGTCCCAGAGCTCCTGGGACCAGCCACACCCACGCCCAGCCCTCAGCACGCGTCCCGCAGCCACGCCGCCCACACAGCCTGGCCCTGAGCCGCAGCTCCTCCGCCCTCTGCCTCCGTGTCTACAGGAGGGGGCCTCGTCCACAGCCCCTCCTCTGGCTACGGCCAGGGCTCCTGGCCGCCCTCCCTGCCCGGACGCCGAGGCCCCGCCCGCCGCCCACCTGCAGCTTCACGTGGATCTCCTCCGGCATCTCCTCCCCGTACGTCCTGAGCAGCTCAATGGTTTGCTTCAGGGGCTCGAACATGTTGTCGGTGGCCACCTGCCGCTCCTTCACCTTCATCAGGTGCCCCATCACCTCCACCAGGCCGTCGTAGTCCCCCTCCCTGACCGGCGTCTTCAGGCCGGACCTGGCGGCTTTCATGAAGGCCTCCAGGTCCCCGAGGCTGCGGGGCGAGACAACCGCCTGTGACAGGCGCCCCCCCTCCAGTCCGTCCCGGACGCGCTGTTCTCCACCCGCTCCCCTCGGCCTGAGGGGCAGATCCAGGGAGGCCCCTGCTGCCTGCCCGCCCTCAGCTCAGCCCCACGCACTCAGGACCTGCCCGCCACCGGCAGCTGCACCGTCACTGGGACGTTCGCCGCCTGTCAGGCCGCCCGGCCTGGCTCTAGGCTCCTGGGGGTCCTCACACTCGGCACCCGGACACCGTGAGTGCAGGGGAGGCAGCGGAGCGTCCTGGCAGCCAGGTGCCCCTCCTGCTGGCGCCACCTGAGGTGGGTGCCGCCCTCAGCCGGACCTTCGCCCTCCCACACCCCCCGTCTGCCCTCTGGCGTGGTCGGGGCGGCGGGTGGGCGCCCACCTGCTGACCACGTGGTTGCTCAGGTGGCGCTTGAACATGAAGCTCCAGCGCTTGATGGTGTTGAGCAGCGCCTGCTTGAAGGGCCGGCAGTCGCACTGCAGCCACCCGCTGAACACCTGCGTGTTCTCGCACCGCGACACCTCCTCGTACAGCCGCTCGTACGAGTCGATCTGCAAGACAGGCTCCGCTCGCGACGGCTGCCGGGGACCGCCTGACGGCATCGGGCCCGGGGCCGGCCGCCTGCCCCCACCTGCCCCCACCTGCCCCCCCACCGCCTGCCCCCACCTCCTGCCCTCGTCTGCCCTGCTCTGGAGAGCCTGGCCGAGTGCGACGATTCGAACCAGCCCACCCTCGGCCTGCTTGCCCTGCCCCCTTCACTCCTCCCCACAGAAGCCACGATGAAGCCCCCTCCCACACTCGCTCCTCCCCTCGCCTGCTGCCGGGCCCTGGGGCTCCCCGTGTGGCCCTGGGGGGTCGGCCGCCCCCTTCCCCTGGAACTGTGAGTCACAGACTCTTCTTCCAGGGGCAGCTGCCTCCTGATCGGTCGGCCTCACCAGACCAGGACAGTAAGGGAACCGACACTGTAAAGCCAGGCTCTCCTCCCCGGGGACAGGGCGGTAACTGGGGGGCGGGGCGCCGGGGCGGGGCTCCCATGCACCTGCTGCTGGAACTGCGTGAGGGTGGGCGGCGACTTGGTGACCAGCTCCTCGGGCCGCAGGTCCAGGTCCTCCAGGGTGATGACGCGGCCGTAGGTGAGGAAGTTCCTCATGGACTCCTGCAGGTCGTCCACCCACAGGTAGGAGTAGCGCTCGAACGAGTCCTGGAACTCCTCGGCCTCCTTCATGGCGCCCATCACCAGGTTGGACATCTCCTCGCGCATCTCCATCAGGTCCGCCGTGTCCTCCAGGTCCGACTGCGAGGGCGGGAGGGGCGCCGCCCGTGAGCGTCTCGCTCGCCCGCGGTCACCGGGTGCCCGCCACCGCAGAGGCCAGCGGCGCAGACACGCGTGACGGAGGAGCCCCTTGGCCTCCGGCCGCCCGCCACCCCGGCCGCCACCTGCTTCCCCGCAGGAAGGACCGTTAACGGGCGAGCGCGTGTCCACGGAAAGGCAGGTTCTGTTCGTTTAAAGGGAGGCGATCGAGTTCTAAACGCCCCCCCACAGCGTGACAGACGCTCAGCCACGGGACGAGCACCCTCGGCCCGGCTCGTTTGCGTGACTCACTCGGATGCCTCCGTGAGGAGGGGCGGCGTCTACGGACGGCACCTGTCTGGTGGGCACTTAGGTCTTTTTTTTTTTTTATGTTTTTTTAAAAATATATTTTTATTGATTTCAGAGAGGAAGGGAGAGGGAGAGGGAGAGAGATAGAAACATCAATGATGAATCATGGATCGGCTGCCTCCTGCACGCCCCACACTGGGGATCAAGCCGGCAACCTGGGCCTGTGCCCTGACCGGGAATCGGGGTGCCCCATTTCAGTGCCTGTGGGGCGCCCGGAACCCCACCTGACTGTCCTTCCTCTTGGGCAGGGTTGATGGCGTTTAAAGTCCGTGGGCGGGGAGCAGGGGAGTCACGAGTGTGAGAGAGCCGGGTGCGGAGGGAATCGTTTTAAGGGGGGGGGGGGGGGGGTTTACGGCGCAGGAGGAGACAGACACCAGGAAGGGGCCAGGGCACCCGCTGGGCGTCCCCAGGGGGTGGGCAGGCGTCGGGGAACGCAGGCCAGGCCCACGGAGGAGGAAGGACGGGGTTTGGGGAGGGGAGAGGGAAGTCCCACCCAGTCCCGGGCCCCTGATGGCACTCAGGCCACGTCAGGTGGACGGTGACGTGACCGGCACTGCTGAGTGTGGAGGCCGTTCCGAGCCAGGAAACCCGCAGGGGCCCAGAGCCGGGAGCGGGGGAGGGGGAAGGGAGAGGCCCCGGCTGACCTTGTAGTTGAGCCGGCCCCTGGCCAGGCGGGGGATGAGCTTGGCCACGTTGTAGATGTCGTTGATGATGCTCTCGATGAGCGCCAGGAAGCCTCTGTCGTCGCCCACCTCCAGCGACGGCGAGAACACCAGCCCGTCCTCGCTCAGCTCCATGTGGATCTCGAACAGCGGCGCCACGCTCTCCTGAAACGCGTCGCAGGAGTCCGTGCCTCTCCTCGTCCTCAGGGCCCGCCCGGAGGGAGTGCGGGGAGGTTCGACTCCCGGGAGAACCCGCGTCCCGCCGGCCCAGGGCCAGGAGCAGCCGGAGCAGCCCCGGCGGGACAGGGCCGCCCACGCCTGCTCACAGCCTGTGCCTGCTGCTCGCTAGCTGTGCGGCCTCGGTTTCCCCAGATGGATACAATGACCCTGGCTGCTGTGGCTCAGGGGATGGAGCGTCAGACCCGGGTTCGATTCCAGTCAAGGACACGGACCTCGGTTGCAGGCTCGATCCCTGGCCCTGGTCGGGGGTGCGTGCGGGAGGCAACCCTCGTCGATGTGTCTCTCACATCGATGTTTCTCTCTCTCTGTCTCCCCCTTCCTTCCACTCTCTCTAAATATCAATGGAAAAATATCCTCAAATGAGGATAAACAGAAAGAAAAAATACTAATAAAATGAGAAAAAGCACTTTTCAGGGCCGAGACCACGGTCCCGTCTCTTTGGGTTACATCGAGGACGACGCACACAAGGCCACAGGAAGTGCGGGGCCGGCTCGCTGCGAAGTGCTGGTGGCCACGGCGCAGTGCGCGGGGGTGACAGCACGCACACGGGTGCACACACAGACACAGACACACGTCACGCGCCTCGCACGCACGACTCACGTCCAGAACCATGTTGTTGATGAGGTAGCTGAGCGACATGCGGATGAAGTTGTCAAACGCGTCCAAGACCATGCCGTCGATGTAGATGACGTAGTCCTTCCAGGACTGGCTGGTCGTGACCGCTCGGAACAGCTCCGCGTTTTCCTGCCGGCAGACCCCGCGGGCCCCTCCTCGGTCAGTGTCCGCAAGGACTCGGGGGCGCCCTGCCTGCACCCACACTCCCAACACATGGTGCTTCTCGCTTCCTGCGTGTTCACGTCAAAACCAACTAAAACACAAGCTGGATTCCACGGCCGCCGAGGGAGGCCCCCGCGAGGCAGAGACCCCAGACGCCAGGCGCCAGGCCTGCAGGGCCGTGGGCTCCCGGACCGTGAGCGTGTCGGCCAACAGGTGCCCCCGCACTGTGGTCCCCACTGAGGGTGTTGGCACCGTCCGGCCGGGCACACACATCCAGTGAGCCTCGCCCCCAGGCTGGGCCGCCGCCTCAGGAGGTCACCAGAACCTCACGCCACGCGCGCCTCCAGCACCGACCCCGGGAGATGAGCTCGGGGACCTCGTGGGAGGATGGCCCTTGTCCACACCCGCTCCGTGCAGGGACGGGCAGTGGTCTCACTCTTGGAGCTCAGGAGGGGGACACGGACCAAGAGAACCGGCCTCGAAGGCCGCGTTTGGGGGGTCCGCTACTTCACGCCAAGTCTCTGGGATTACGGAGCGGAGGCTCCGGACCGCGGCA
The DNA here is from genome assembly GCF_000147115.1 of Myotis lucifugus. Classification (NCBI taxonomy): domain Eukaryota; kingdom Metazoa; phylum Chordata; class Mammalia; order Chiroptera; family Vespertilionidae; genus Myotis; species Myotis lucifugus. The sequence goes on along the minus strand of NW_005872366.1, from coordinate 64,693 downwards.
CCGTTGCTATGGGAACCCCAGCCCTCGCGTCCCTGGGCCTCACCGCCACCATGGCCTGGATCTTGATCCCCGCCTCCTTGACCGCCGTGTAGCGCTTGTTCAGGTTGGTCAGCCGCCCGTCCAGGTCCAGCAGGGCCTCCTTCTTGTTGTCCTTCCTTTCGAACAATGGGTTGGCCGACCAGTCCTGAGAGGGCGCCAGGGCATGAGGGAGGCGTGTGGAGGCCGCGTTTCCGGCCTCGCGCCTGTCTGTCCGCTCTCAGAGCTGCCCTGGCCCTGCTGGCCTCAGAGGGGACGTGGCCTCTGAGGACACAGGCCAGCGCCCTGGGCGCCAGATCTCAAAGCCAGTCGGGGCCTCAGAGGATGGACCGGAGGATGGCCACAGCGTCCCCCCTCCTCCGGGAGGCCGCCCCCCTACCTGCCCCCGCGGGTCCCACCGTCTCTGCACCATCGCGGGCCTCACCTTCATGGCCTGGGCGATCCCCTCTATGTTTTGCTTGGCTTTCTGTATCCTGGTCTGCAGGTTGTGCAGAATCTCTCGCATCTCCTGGATGTACGCGAGGACGCCTGGGGCCGGAGGACGAGCCAGTTAGCGGGAGGAGACTCCTGGGCCGGCTTGGCGCGTGGCATTAGGAGACGCGCCTGGAAACTTCCTCCGCTCCCCTGAAGCACGGAGTCACTGAGGTCCCTGAGGGGCCACGCCGGGACGGTGCCGGGGGTGTCGCGGGAAGCAGCTCCTCCCTGTCCCCAACGGCCATCGGTCACTCCCCCCCGGCACTCCAGACCCCTGAGGCCCAGGGCCTGCCTGTGCCCAGCCCTGACCGCCACAGCGAGCGGGAGGTGAGCGGCCAGAAAGAGATGCGCTTGGGGAGAAAGGAGAGAACAGAATCGTATGACTTCCGGGCCCAGCGGAGCCCGCGGACCCCGGTTCAGACGAGTGGACCGTCCCGCCTTCTCCTAGAGACCGTGGCGGCGAGCTATGGTGGCCGAGGCCGGAAAAGAGGGCAGGAGGCGAGGCTGGAGGTCTGGATGGAGGGGGTGCCCACCAGCGTGGGTCCAGGGCACAAGGGGTGCTGGGGCAGGCACTTCTGCCCGGTGAGCACATTTCTTTCTACTTCTGCGACACCTGCCCTGAGCCGGCTGCCATGGCCCTCACCCTGCCCTCTGCTGTGCCCGCCTCTAGCAAGTCCAGCTGGAAACAGAGGTCCTTGGTGGTCCCCAGGGAGCCTCTGCAGATTCCACAGGCTGTTTGGGGGCTGGGCGGCCAGGGGCACCACCCTTTGGCCAAACACAAGACCCTGTTGCAGTCGAAGCTGACCCACCAGCCCTGGCCGGCGTGGCTCAAGTGTTTGAGCGTTGACCTATGAACCAGGAGGTCCTGGTTCCATTCTCCTTCAAGGGCACATGCCCGGTTGCGGGGTCCATCCCCAGTAGGGGGCGGGCAGGAGGCAGCCGATCAGTGATTCTCTCTCATCATTGATGTTCCTCTCCAGCCCCTCTCCCTTCCTCTCTGAAATCAATAAAAATATATATTTTTTAAAAAGCCGACCCAGCAGCCAGCAGGCAGAAGTGGCCCACCCCGCCCACCTCGGCCCAGGCGGCCAGGCCCGGGGGCGGGGGGCGGGGGGGGGGTGGATACCTTCGCCGTTCCAGAACAGCGTGGTCTCGGCAGTCAGCAGTTTGACGTCGATCCCTTCCAGCTCTGCCTTGATGAGGGGGAACTCCACTTCCATCACCGTGGTCTTTATCTGCCCAACACACAAGCCAGCCGGGCCTTTGTCCCACCAAACCCACCGGACGCCGCCGTGTCCCCCAGCGAGGACTGTTCCCGTCCGGAAGTGTTTGTATCCCCAGGGAGTCATGTATATACTTAACTCCTTCATTGCCCATGTTATGGGGTAGAAAGAGAAGGAAAGATGGTCATGAAGACCAGTGCGTAATCCCCAAGTTCCCCGGGCTCAGAACCAGGCAAAGAACCTCAGCAGACGGCATGGGGGAGGGGGGGTTAGAGGCGGGGGTAACTGGGCCCTGCTGGCTCGGGGCCTCTCCTCGGTCCCTAGGCTGAGATCGGCGTTGGGTCACTCGGGGCATCGGCGCTAACAGCATCGGTTCTGTCCGGTCCGGGTGCAGCGCTGCTCTGCTCTCAGAAGCTAATTTAATGCTTGAAAACCTCCACCCACAGACAAGAAAGGAAGGAGGGCACCAGCAGATGTCTCTAAATTATTCCTGAAGAATGGGCACCCCTGAGCCCCAGCTCACAGCCATCTGTGTCCTATGTCACTTTCCGAGGGCACCTGTGTCTGCAGTGAGGGGCGTGCGCAGCATTAAAAGGGCGCATCGGGCACTGACGCACTGACAAGGTGCCTTTCAGAGCCACTCTACCTGCACTGGCACTGCCCACAGCCCCCACGCCTCCCACCTCCAGCCCACCAATGCCGCCGAGCGTTTTCAGGCGATCCACGCGGAGAAACGGTGGGCAAGGGCAGAGGGACCAAGCGGGCAGGCCACGAGGGTGGACACCGCATGCGCGTCCGTGGGAAACCGGGTTCCAGGCAGCAGGGCGTGGCCGCCGCCTGCGCCCGCGGGCTCACCTCGTTGTACCAGCCGACGATGAGCTCCAAGTTGCCCACGAACTTCCGGAAGGTCTCGTACTGCGAGAACAGGGTCTCGGCGCTGCGCGGGATCTCCTTCTGTTGCTGGAAGTTCAGGTACTTGACTTCTCTCAGCACTGCCACCAGCTGAGGCCCACAGGGAAGGCGGAACCAGCCGGTCAGGGGGGAAATACCTTTGTTTCTCATTCTTGGGTTTCAAGAATTTTTTTTTTAAATATGAATTCTCAGATTGATGTTTCCGCGCGGGACCCCATGGGCGGCCCTGCTTTCAAATAGTGCACTTGCTGAAGCCGGCCTCCAGGTGCTACTGCTCTGATCTGAAACATGTCCTGAGCAAACTTAAAACAAAAACAAAAATGGCCCAGCCGGTGGGGCTCAGTGACTGAGCGTTGACCTATGAACCAGGAGGACACGGTTCGATTCCTGGACAGGACATGGGCCGGGATGTGGGCTCGATCCCCAGTAGGGGGCGTGCAGGAGGCAGCCAATCCATGATGTTTCTCCCTCATCACTGATGTTTCCCTCTCTCTCCTCCTTTCCTCTCTGAAATCAATAAAAAAAATATTTTTAAAATCTAAATGGCCCTAGCTGATTTGGCTCAGTGGATAGAGCCTCGGCCTGCGAACTGAAGGGTCCTGGGTTCAATTTCCCGTCAGGGCACATGCCCTGGCTGCAGGCTCGATCCCCAGTAGGGGGCGTGCAGGAGGCAGCCGATCAGTGATTCTCTCTCATCATTGATGTTTCTCTTTCTCTCCCGTCCTCTCTGAAATAAATTCTAAAATATATATATATATTAAAGATCTAAATTCTCGCAAAGGGCATTAACTAGTAAAATAGATTAAATTTAAAAATACACAAAAAAACAAAGGCTTCAATGACAAAGCCTTAGCCCAGCATGACGTCACCCCACGCGCAGAGGCCACGCCCCCGCAGAGGCCCCTCCCCGCGCAGAAGTCCACGCCCCGCGCAGAGGCCACGCCCCCGCAGAGGCCCCTCCCACGCGCAGAGGCCCCGCCCCCCGCAGAGGCCCCTCCCCGCGCAGAAGCCCACGCACCGCTTTGCTGAAGTTGACGCGGATGAGGCGCGAGGCGTCGCGCTGCAGGAGCGGCTGCCCCAGGTTGAAGAGACAGTCCTCGTCCACGCGCGACACCCACTGCTGGTAGATGCGCTCGCGGTAGCTGCGCAGCAGCTCCATCATCTCGTCGTACTTCTGGTAGATGAGCTTGGCCTCCGTGCTGGACATGACCCTGGCGGCGGCGAGACGGGGAGGCGGGTGAGGGCCCGCACGTGCGGGGGTCCCCGGGGCCCCGACCGGCTGCAGAGCCCGGGGCGCAGGCGCAGGCGGCCCCAGAACCGCCCCTCCCTGCACCCCCGATTTCTCCGTCCCTGCGGTCGGACCCCCGGGAGAAGCCAAGTGTGCGCCCAGGGAGAAGGCACCGGAGGTGGGCGGGGTCTGGGGTGGGGCGTGGCCCGTTGGACGCGCGGCTGCGGCCCCGCTCTCGCTCACGGGTGGTCGATGTGCTTCAGGTCCCGCATGGGCACCTCCAGGCGCTCCTGCAGCTCCAGGCTCCACTTGAGCTGCCCGGCCACGGGGGGCATGTTGCGGTGGATCGGGGGGATGTCCCCCGCGGCCGTGGCTGCGATCTGGGCGTCGTACAGGATCTTGGTGTTGTCCAGCTCGGCGTCGAACAGCTCCAGCATGACGGAGTAGCGGGGCACCACCTCGGCCAGGATCAGCGGCCGCTCCAGGAGGCTCCCGCACATGGACAGCAGCTGCGGGCCGGGAGGCGGCTTCAGCGGGCCCAGCCCCAGGGCCCCCCCAAGTCCTCCCAGAGGGCCCCCACCCCAGGCTCGGGAGGGAGGAGAACATGCAGGTCCAGTGGAGACCAGGAGGCCTCTCCCCGCAGCCACCGGTGAGGCGGAGCCGCTGGGAGTCTCGTGGGGACGCACACCCAGCCCTGGCTTCTAACCCAACAGCACACACTAGGTCCATGGCCGGGGCCCCGCCCCGCCCCCGCAATGCACCAGTGCTCCCCAGGGCCTCCCTACAGTCCGCATCCTCTAAAGTGCTAACAGAGGGCCTGGCCGGCGTGGCTCAGTGGATAGAGCGTGGGTCTGCGGACGGAAGGGTCCCGGGTTCGATTCCAGTCAAGGGCACATGCCCAGGGTTGCGGGCTCCGTCCCCAGTGGGGGGCGTGCAGGAGGCAGCCCATCCGTGATTCTCTCTCATCATTGATGTTTCTCTCTCTCCCCCTCTCCCTTCTGCTCTGAAATAAAAAATATGTATTTTTAAAAAAGATGTTCTCAGAGGAGAATGAGGCCACAATTGTAAAATAAATAAATAAAGTGCTAATGGAGTCCCACCGACTCTCCCGTCGGCCCCCTGGCCTCCTGACCCGGCTGAAGAACATGCAGTTCCCCTCCGTGGGTCCAGTCGGGGAGGGGGGGGGGGCTCCACTGCTACCGCCCTTTGCCCCTCCAGCCTCTGTTCCTGGGAAGCAAAGGGGGTGGCAACGGGCCGATCCGGGAGGGGCGGGAGAGGAGCCGCTGGCCGTGTCTCGTGGCCGTGTCACTCCGAGACGGGGCCCCGGAGCCCGTCAGAAGCTGCTCCAGGGCTCCCCGGCCCACGTGCTGCGAGACTGAATCGGGCCCTGGCCCCGTGCGCCCGGCTCTTCACGCCCAAGTGAAGGCGTCCGATTAGACCAGGGGTCCTCAAACTACGGCCCGTGGGCCACATGCAAATACAAATATTGTATTTGTTCCCGTTTTGTGTTTTTACTTCAAAATAAGATATGTGCAGTGTGCATAGGAATTTGTTTATAGTTTTTTTTTAACTGTAGTCCGGCCCTCCAACGGTCTGAGGGACAGTGAACTGGCCCCGTTTAAAAAGTTTGAGGACCCCTGGATTAGACGGTCCCTGCGCCAGCACCCGCGTCCCCGCCCGCATACCTTCGCGCAGGACTCGATGAAGTTGCTGTCGTCGAAGGCTTGGCAGAAGATGGTGGCCAGCCTCCTGTCCAGGTCTTGAATTTTGGTCTCAAAATCAGCGTAATCGTTATCGAAACTCTAAAAGTGAATTCAAACGTTCACCTCTTTTCTTAAAAAAAAACTGCTTTTAGTAATTTTAGAGAGAAAGGGAGAGAGAGAGAGAGAGAGAGAGACATTGATGTGAGAGATAAACATTGTACGCCCTCTACTGGGGACCGAGCCCACAACCTGGGCATGTGCCCTGCATGGGAGGACGCTCACCACTGAGCACACCGGCCAAGGCCAACGTCGACCTCTTCATCTGCAGGCACAGCCAGTGGTGCTCACCCTAACACCCCCGACTGGCACCGCTGGCAGGATTCGGGGGGCCCTCTCAGCTGAGCACGCTCACTGTTGGGACCTCCTCACCGCAGAGCTGTCGGGAGGCCTTGAAGTGTCGAGCCTCCGCCCCCCACGCCCCCTCCGTGTGCCTCTCGCCCCGGGGCCTCTGCCATCGCCCCAGCCAGGGCCCCACCCACCGAGTCTCCCGGGTCCAAGGGGTCGTATTTGCAGTCGATGAAGACCTTCACCAGCTCGAAGACTTCCTCGTGGACCTGCACGACCAGGCTGCCCAGGATGCTGCCGCGCACGCCGCCCAGCTCGATCTTCTCCAGCTTCAGGAACTCGATGGCCGTTTTGTAAAGGTCCTGGCGGAGGGAGACGCCGGGGCGCCCGCCCATCAGCTCGTCTCAGAGCCACAGTCTTGGAACCAAGGTGGGCGCTCGGCCACGCCCGGTGTGGGCTCTGCCCCCCGAGGATTCGGCCTGGCCGCCACGACCCACAGGGTGGGGGCTGAACAGCAAGGCCATTCCTCCCGCCCCCCCGCCCCGCCAAAGCCCCTTTCTCCCGGAATCTTCATCCCAACTCAGAATCGGTAACAGGGACCGCGGCTGTGCGGCCAGGAGCCGGAGCCAGAGCCGGCGGTGGGACCCGCGGGCCTCCGGGCAGGAAGCCGCCTGTGGTGGGGCCGTGGCGGAGGCCAGGGGCGCCCTCACAGAGTGACGCTCCGGCCTGCAGGACAGCTCCCCTATGTTCGGTGGGTGATTAGGTTCACAAAGTTAGAAAAAAAACAACTCTGGAGAAGACCAGACCAGAGGCCGAGATGGCTGACCCTCGCATCTCCTCTCTCTCCTTGGGGGGCACCTGAACCTCTTAGAGATTAATTCCTTCCCGGATGGGGGCGTTTGTGTCATTAGCTGCTCACTAGGCGGGAAGCACGGTTCGGGC
>NW_005872366.1:55431-57730 GCF_000147115.1 Myotis lucifugus | reverse complement strand
GAGAGAGAGGGTTTCGCACCGCGCGGGGATGCGAACGCTGTAGAGTTTGATCCCTCCCCCCCCCCTCTCTCTCTCTGGGGGGGGGGGCCCCACAGCCACACAGACCCCCCTCCGGGGCCCCCCCGCCCTCGGCGTGCGACTCTGGATGGCACCCATGGGCGGGGGGAGTGGGGGTTCGCGAAAAAGAAAATGCGTGGGTAGGGATGGGGATGGGGTTGGGGTTGGGGATGGGGGTGGGGATGGAAGACGCCGCTGTCCTCTGTCCTCAGGTGAGCACTGCCCTGACATGCAGGCGAGGGAAGCCCGGCTTCACCTTTACCTCAATGGTCTGGATGCGACGGAAGAAAGAATTCATTCTGGAAAACGCGAGAGAAGACGGGAATTCCCAAGGCACCGGCTCCTTGTCCTGGGTGGGGGCGGGGGGGGGGGAGGGAGAGAGAGAGAGAGAGAGGCTGAGCCTGCCTCCCACCTTGGCCCGCCCCCACCTGGGCGGCCCGCTCGCTGCCCACCGCCGCTCCGGCTCCGCACCTTGAAGAAGAGCTTCATGTTGGTGCAGCAGAACTGGTAGGTGCGGTACAGCCCCTTGAGCACGGACACTGACAGGGAGATGCCGTTCAGCACCTCCTCGATCTCACCCTGCAGGCCTTTCAGCACCTCGTCGGGGCCCAGGTGGGTCCGAGTCTGCAGGAAGACAAGGCGTGGCACAGCTCTGCCGGGCGCACGGCCCGAGGGCTGGCAGGCGGGTAGGAAACCAGCCACCGTGGGCCCGGGGTCTGCTTCTCGGGACACAACCCGCCTGCCGCCTGCCGCCTGCCAGGTGGTCGTCGGGGACCGCGCTGCCCCCTCACCCGGGCCCTCCTCCCTGGTCACAGGCGACTAGACCCTCCCGGTGGGGCTGGGACAACCTGCTGGGGGCTGCAGGGAGGTGTCGGGGGCGGGTCCGGGCCGCAGTGCCCTGCGGGGCCTGCAGACAGGGCTGTGGGCGCCATCTGAATGCCCCCGGGAAGTGGGGCAACTGTTCAGGGCAGCTGGTGCAGAGGAGAAGGGAAGGGCCTCGGGGGATGGAGGCAGCTCAGTACAGGACCCGGGACCCCACAGAGCCCCGGCCCCGCCTTGGGGTGGGAGGCAGAGCCCCCTCCTTGGCTCCTCCCTCCAACATGGGGGGCTGGCAGAGCCCAGGTCCCAGGAGAGCTCCAGTGGCCCCCTGCGCCAGCTGTGGCCTGTGCGTGCCCTGCGGGCGGCGGGCAGGGGCGCCTACCATGTCCATGACCTGGTTGCAGAACTCCTGCAGGATGACGATGATCCTGGAGGGCGTGTTGTAGTGCTTGGAGTTGGCCCAGATGAGGCAGATGGTGTACAGCACCTTGGCGATGAAGGTCGGGAGCTGCGGGGACACGCGGGGCGCTCGGTCGTGTCATCTCAGCTGTCCCCGCAGGAGACCCCAACGCGGAGGGAGAGGCACTGCTCAGAGCCAGCCGCCCCTGCCCTGCTCCCGGGACGCGAGCCCCGCCCCTGCCCATGGCCCTCCTCTCGCTGACGCGGACGTACCACCGTGAAGTCCGCCTGCTCCATCTCCTCCAGCAAGATCCGCAGAGGCTTCAGGTGCAGGACAATGTCGTTGGCCTCCTTCAGCCCTGCACACAACCAACAAGGTCAAGGTCAAGGTCAAGTGCGCATCCACATGGGAGAGAACACCAGCCCACCGCCACTGGTCAGACAAAACCCGGCGGGCTCTGCGTGAGGGAGCCCTGCTCCCTCCAAACACAGCAGCTTTGCCCGGCCTGTGTGGCTCAGTGGTCGAGCATCGACCTATGAATCAGGAGGCCACGGTACGATTCGCGGTCACGGCACAGGCCCAGGTTGTGGGCTCCATCCCCAGTGTGGGGCGTGCAGGAGGCAGCCGGCCAATGATTCTCTCAGCGTTGCTGTTTCTCTCTCTTGCTCCCTCTCCCTTCTCTGAAACCAATAAACATAAATTTAAAACACACACAGGACTTCCTGTGCGGGGGCCTGGAAGCTGCTCCTGGGGGGGGGGGGCGGGGGTGGCGGCCGAGCCCCGGGGTTGGTGCCCTGCCCCAGGCCTCTGGGAGGCACCGGCGGCGTCCTCGGGGTCCCCGCTCACCGTCAGTGACGTTCAAGTACACGTTCTGCAGGGCTGGCCAGTAGCAGCTTTGGGCTTTTTCCAGGATCTCCACTATTCTGTTCACTTTGGGCCGGTTCAGCTGAGGAGAGGAGGAGGACATGGGCCTTTCAGGAGAAATCAGAGCCTGGACGGCAGCCTGACCCGGCGGGGGGGGCG
>NW_005872366.1:53039-55319 GCF_000147115.1 Myotis lucifugus | reverse complement strand
ATGATGCACTGGAGGTCCATCAAGCCCGGGTGTCCCAGACCTCGACTCGACCCCGGGGCAAGCAGGATTCAGCCCGTCCAGCAGGGCCTGGGCCGAGTCTTTGCTCAGCACGTCCCGGATCTGGTGGGACCAGTCGATGACGATGGTCTCGATGGCGTGCAACAGGCTGCTGTCCAGCAAGGGGAGCCTGCGAGGCAGGGGGGGGGTGCCAGGCCTCCCCTACGGGGCTCCAGCCGCCCTGCCCCCGGCCTCCCTCCGACAGGCCCCCAACACCCACCGGCAGCCCCGAGCCCCACCCCCATCCCAGGCTCCTGCTCACAGCCACCCGGGGAGGCTGGAGGGTTCCCCCGTCTCCCGGCGAGGGGAGAGCCTGAGCAAATGGGGGTGCGCTCAGAGAGGCCGGCTCCCCCCAGAAACAAGGCCAGCTTTGGAAGACAATGTCCAAGACGGTGCCTCCTGGCCATTCCGACTGGGGCTCAGGGGCCCAGGAGGACCTGCCCACAGGGCGAGCCCCGGAGCGGCCAACCTCGGGTGTGAGCAGGTGGAACGAGCCATCGCCTGTGCAGCTCCGGGAGCCTCACGCACCAGCAGCTGCACGTGGGGGTCGGGCACGTGGGGGGCCCCCGGGAGTGCCCTCTCCACCTGCTGGAAATCCCTGCCCGGCCCCTCAGTGCCCCGGGTACCCACATCCTAAAGCTGGGGCCCCCTTTCCCGGCTGGGGGGCACATGTGACAATGTGACATTGGACCGGCCCAGGTACGTGATGGGGAGGGCTCCCGTGCCCCGTCGGTCCGGCCCCGTGCCCTCCACCCGGACTCCGTGCCCCGTCTCGCCCCGGTGTCTGGCGGGCTGCGGGCCGTCTGGCGGGCCCACCTCTCCAGGGACTCCAGCGTGCCGTCCAGGCTCCCCAGGTGCTCGGGGATGGGCAGCAGCGTCTTGCCCCGGATCTTGCCCCCCATCACGAACATCTCGTTCTTGAGTCGGTGCACCTGCTTCACCAGGTCCTCGGAGACCACGCGGGGCCACCCGCTCATGTTCTCGCTCTGGTTTAGCAGCGAGTAGAGGACCTGCGAGGACAGGGTCTGTGTCCCCCGGGCTGTCTCTGACTCCATGGCGCCCAGGAGGCCTGCACGGCGAGCCCGCGGCGCGGGGCCCGGGGCCCACGGAGGCCTCTCCTGTGCCGGGGCCGGAGCACCACTTTTTCTACCAAGTGGATGGAGCGTCAGCCTGCAGGCTGAAAGGCCCCAGATTTGATTCCGGTCAAGGGCAGGTACCTGGGTTGCAGGCTCCATCCCTGGCCCCGGTCCGGGCGTGGGGGAGGCAATCAATCGATGTGTCTCTCTCACATGGATGTTTCTCTCTCTGCCACACCCCCTCCTCCCACTCCCTCTAAACATCAAGGGGCAAACGTCCCCACAGCCTCTCGCCGGCAGGTGCACAGTAGCGCCGGGGGTCCTGCCCGATCGCCGGTGTCCCAGCCATGGGGGGGGGGGGGCGGGGCTGAACTTCTGGGCCTTCTAAACAAGTCCCGGGCAGGGAGGTGGGCCGGCACCACCCTGGGGAGGTGGGGCTTCCAGGGCCCGTCACTGATGGGATGAGGAACAGAAGGTGCTCCTCCCGGGGCCCCAGGCCCGCCCCGGCTGCCCGCCCGCACGCACCTCCTCCACCACCGCGATGAGCTGGTCCACGGGGGCCGGGCTGATGTCCCCGTAGATGAGCGACTCCTTGATGTTGGTCTTGGTGATGTTCTCCGGCTTCTTCTTGATGAAGTAGGCGCCCTTGGTCTTGAGGGCGGCGGGGAAGCCCAGGCAGGGCACGATCATGCCGGCGGTGTTGAGCGTCAGCACCAGCACCAGCACGTCGGGCTTGTCGAAGAACTCGGTGAAGAGCGCCAGGTTCTCCTCGGCGCCCAGCAGCTTGCCCCACTTGTCGGGCTTGAACCGGAGGAGCAGGGCGGCGATGCCCTCCAGGTACTCGAAGCGCACGTCCGGCGTGATGGTCATGCTGACCTCGCCTTCCACCAGGGCCCCCTGGCCGAGGGACAGGCGCTCGGATGCAGCTTCGCAGCACGCCTCCCGGCGATGCCCGCCCAGCCCCGCCCGGCCCCGGCCCCCCGACTCAACCTCAGTCTTGATTTCTGAAAGGGTGCGGGATAAATGCAAGACGGCACTTTAAGGTTGACTCTCTAAGCCACGTCTTTACCCTGCTTCACGATTCTGCTCAGGTGGGCTCCATACCACTCCCGATCGCTGCCCTACAGAGACCACGTCCCTTGAAGGT
>NW_005872366.1:31220-52759 GCF_000147115.1 Myotis lucifugus | reverse complement strand
TCCAACCTGCCTCAGACACAGCCAGCCCTGAGCAGGAGCAGAGGCGCTTTGGGGCGGGTACCCGGTCCCCGTCGTGCATGGTCTGGGTGCCCCTCCCCTGGCCGAGGGCCCCTCATCTGCTGATGGCAATACGCTTTCAGGGGGTCAGCAGGGAACACTGACCGGCACTTCTCCTCAAACCACAGCAAAGGGAATGGCTTCCTTCCCTCAAACGGCTCCAACTGCCACAGAACCCCAGGTCCCCTCGGCTCCGGGGCTTCTAGAACCTTCCAGTCAAGGGCACGTACAAGGGCTCAAGATGTTCGTGATGGGGGCAAGATCCGAGGCAAGACGCTGCTGCCCATCCCCGAGTGACGGGCAGTGGAGCAGAGGACAGCCCTCTGTTCCCGCCACCACGGAAAGGCCCGGATGTGACGTCTCCACCTCCACCCGCGGGGCGGCTGTGCCATCGCGGCATCCGGGACTCCGGCACGCTGCCTGCCCTGTGCTCGCGCCGTCCTGCCGCCCTGGGTCCCTTCCTTTTCCGTTCCTGCTAGCATCTGACTCGGTCATTAAAAATAATTTTTTTAAAATGGATTTCAGAGAAGAAGGGAGAGGGAAAGATCGGCCACCTCCTGCACCGCCCCCCCACCCCCCCACAACTGGGGATCGAGCCCATAACCTGGGCATGTGCCCGACCGGGAATTGAACTGTGACCTCCTGGTTCCTAGGGCGACCCTCCACCACGGAGCCACGTGGGCCGGGCTGGACTCGGTCATTTTATGCTTCACCTCCTCTGAGGGGCGGTTTGCAACACAAGATCGAGGTCTGAGCCCGGCCCCTTCCACCAGAATCAGGTCCCGGGTCTGTGTCCCGAGACACAGAGGGTCAAGCATGTGAGGTGAGGCCATGGCCGTGGCAGGGGCCCGGGGACCCCGTGGCTTTCAAGCCGCAGCGCCCGGCTCCGGGCCCTCTGCCCAGCACGCTGCAGCCCCGCCAAGCGAAGGTCACAGAGAGGGCCCCACGCGTTCCAGGGGCACAACAGACCGTCTGACACGAATCCACAGTCCACGCTGCAGAGGCCGCAGCGAGGCCTCGGGAATGGCCAGGAATCTCCTGACGGGAGCTATGTTGGCCGAGCTGCCTGCGATCGCCGGCCAGGGAGGCCCCGGTGGAGCATCGTTCCTTCCCTCCCTCCCTCCCTACCTCCCTCCCTCCCTGCCTCCCACCCTGCCTCCCTCTCTGCCTCCCTCCCTCCCTCCTGGAGGCACAGCCCCCACAGCTCACCCTCCACTCCCTGTCCCCCGGAGAGCCCTTCCTTCCTGCTGAGCAGTCTCAGGGCAGACACGATCCATCATTAACTACAATTTCAGGATGATTTGGGGGGGCGGGGGCTCTGGCAGACAGCGGGGGCCAGGCCATCTGGGGCTCCTCACTGGCCCAGCACGCGCTCCCTCTGCCCTCGGGGCCTGGCTGAGTTCTGCAGCAGAGGCAGGAGGACAGACAGGAGGCTGGCCCAGCGGGGACTCTCGCTTCCCAAGGAGCCGGGGTGGCAGCAGGTGTCTCTGGCTCATGCGGTGTCCAGAGGTTACCGCAAGGGTAGACACTGAGGGGGCGGGGGGGCCCTTTGTTATTGGGGTCTCTGCCTAGCAAGCCCTTGGAGAGGCCCCACAAGTCACCCTGGGACCTCACAGAGTGACTGCCCCCCAGTGGGGAGTGGGGACCCCACCTGAGGGCCAGGGCCTACAAGCCCAGGTCCTCAAAGCCCCTCTGGTCAGGAGGGGCTGGTGCCCCTGGGAGGTGAACCTTGCTGCCCACTGAGGCGGGACAGTTGGGCCCTAAGCCAGTGTGGCTCAGTGGATGGAGCATCAGCCTGCAGACTGAAGGGTCCTGGGTTCAATTCCTGGTCAAGGGCACGTACCTCGGTTGCAGGCTCGATCCCTGGCTCCGGTCGGGGCACTGGCAGGAAGCAACTGATCGGTGTGTCTCTCACATCGACGTTTCTCTCCCTCTCCCTCTCCCTCCCACTCTAAGAATCGATGGGAAATATCCTCAGGGGAGGATTAACCACAACAAAGAAGTGGGCCAGTGGCTGGTGAAACGGATGAAAACGCGGGCAGACGGGCTCCGGCCGGAAGCGGTCCGTGCAGCAGGGCACCCAGGGCCGCGCCTGGGACTCCGCTCCTGCAGGTGTCAGAGCGAAGCCCTCGCCACGGGCTCCTTCCTGAGGTCTGTCCCCATGGCGGGGTGTGGACACCCCTTGGGCTCTTCCAGAAGGCACCCGGTGAGGCCCTCCGGTCGGTTCGGGGGTGGGGCAGCCCTCCCCAGGCCGGCCTCCTCACATCACCTACCTGGGTCTCTCTCCATTGGGCAGGGGGGACTCCGGGGCCCCAGGGCTCCGCCCAGGGCTTCCCAAATAGCAGCTCAGCGCCAGCAGGACCCGGACGGAGACAGCAAGCACCCCTCCCTCCCCGGAAAGGGACCCCTTCTCTGGACCATCACGAACGTCTCTCAGGGTCACGGTGTTGCCTCTCCACGGCCCGGCTCACAGCATCTCCTCGGGAAGCTGAGAGGGTGAGCACCAGGCGCTCCATGAACAGCCCAGCGTCCAGGCAGCGGCGAGGCTGAGACCCATCTCCTGCTACACGCCCCGCGTGGACTGACGCGCTCAGGGTAAGTGTGAGGTTCAGGGAGGGGCAGGGACACAGGGCGAGGCCGGGCCTCGCTGGGGGCGTCTCTGCTTTGTCTGCTGAGCGTCTCCTCGCTGCTCCATCACCCCCTCTCCCCGGGGGGCGTCGGTCCCCACCCGCTGTGCGTGTTAAAGTCAGGCTGTTTCTCCTTGTGTTGTCGGCTGGGCGAGACCTCGGCGCCTCTGGAACAAACTCTTTACCAGGAGGCGCCCTTCGCGGCAGCTTCACTCCTCGTCCTCTCCAGTGTCTCTCGAAGGCCAGGTCTGCACCCCGATGAAGGCCAGGTCTGCACCCGATGAAGGCCAGTCTGCACCCCGATGAAGGCCAGGTCTGCACCAGATGAAGGCCAGTCTGCACCCAGATGAAGGCCAGTCTGCACCCCGATGAAGGCCAGTCTGCACCCAGATGAAGGCCAGTCTGCACCAGATGAAGGCCAGTCTGCACCAGATGAAGGCCAGTCTGCACCCCGATGAAGGCAGGTCTGCACCCCGATGAAGGCCAGTCTGCACCCCGATGAAGGCCAGCCAGCACCCCGATGAAGGCCGGTCTGCACCAGATGAAGGCCAGTCTGCACCCGATGAAGGCCAGTCTGCACCCCGATGAAGGCCAGGTCTGCACCCCGATGAAGGCCAGTCTGCACCAGATGAAGGCCAGTCTGCACCCCGGTGAGTCCAGCGTCTCCGCTTCTCATGCATAGGCGGCGAGTCCCCGCGGCATTTATAAAACCTCCGTCTAACCAAGGGCCCACGATGGTCTTTGACGCTTCCTTCCGGGATTTGAGCGTTAGCTTCCCGCGGGGTCTGTGCCGACTCTGCACGGAGCGCAGGGTGCGAGCTGTGGGAGGCCCCTCGGTGAGGCGGGTGTGTCCCTGCGTCACCGAGACCGTCTTGTCTTCTCTCCGGGCCCTGGATTCCCGTCACTTGGCAGTGCGCCCCGAGGGGTGTGAGCCGTTCTCCCTTTTCTGTGTTTGGGTTCTTTTCGGTCCTTTGCATTCCCATCACTTTAGAATCAGATGGTCAGTTTCCATACGTGTGCCCCCAGCAACGCACCCGCCTTTCACAGCTCAGTTGCTGTTTCTTTCTCCCAGATGTAACCAGTGCAGTTAGTAAGTCATTCTGAGTGTGCATACATTTTGGGGACACCTGTATTTTTTTTAAAAATATATATTTTATTGATTTTTTACAGAGAGGAAGGGAGAGGGATAGAGAGTTAGAAACATCGATCAGCTGCCTCCTGCACACCCCTTACTGGGGATGTGCCCGCAACCAAGGTACATGCCCTTGACCGGAATCAAACCTGGGACCCTTGAGTCTGCAGGCCGACGCTCTATCCATTGAGCCAAACCGGTTAGGGCGGGACACCTGTATTTTTAAAAAAATATATTTTATTGATTTTTTACAGAGAGAAAGGGAGAGGGATAGTTAGAAATATTGATGAGAGAGAAACACTGATCAGCTGCCTCCTGCACACTCCCTACTGGGGATGTGCCCGAAACCAAGGTACATGCCCTTGACCGGAACCCAACCTGGGACCCTTCAGTCTGCAGGCCGAGGCTCTATCCACTGAGCCAAACCAGTTAGGGAGACACCTGCATTTTGTAAAAGCTTCTGGGATATTGCTTAGGACTGCACTACACCTGCAGGTCAATTCAGGGAGAACTGACATCTTATTGAGTCAGCCGAGTCCTGGGGTTAGAGCTTCGCGGCATAAACCATCAGCACGAGCGGCCACCCCAGTTACACCAGAAGGTCGTCACGTGAACCACCGACGCCACGATGGATGCGCGTTTTAAATATATTTTTATTGATTTCAGAGAGGAAGGGAGATAGAAACCTCAATGATGAGAATCACCGATTGGCTGCCTGCTGCACACCCCCACTGGGGATCAAGCCTGTAAACCGGGCCTGTGCCCTGACCGGGAATCGAACTGTGACCTCCTGGTTCATAGATTGACGCTCAACCCCTGAGCCAGGCTGGCCAGGCAGTACCCGTGTGCTTGTGCAGTGAGCGCTGTGGAAGTCAGGGTGCGGCTGCTGCCTGCACAGGCCAGGGGCTTTGTGGGGAGCCCCACGCTCCCCCCGGGGCCCAGCCCCGGCACGCAGGGCCCAGGGCCCACCGAGGACCGATGGGCGTGAGATCTGGCCGAATCCAGACACTCTCACCACCCGGGAGAGTGGGTCACGTGGCGTCCATCCTCCCTCTGCCCGGGGAACAGGCCAGGGCCCTCGACAGAGGCCTGAGCCCGGCGGCCTGGATGGTGCTAGAAGCCCCGTGGGTGTCCCGACGGCCTGGGACCGGGCTCGTCCAGTTCCCCGAGCTCTCCGAGCCTCCAAGGCCCGTGCGCAGCGCCAGGCGCCTCCCCGTCCTGGCGGTTTTGGAGGAGACGCTGCTATGGAATAAACTCGATTATGGGAAACTCGGCAGGCGGTGCAATTGAGAGCGTTACTTTCCAACTGCCCGTGCGGCGGGGGAGTGTGGTGGTGGTGGTGGGGGGCAGCCAGGTGCTGACAGGGACACAGCTGGGGTGAGGGGGCAGAAGCAGCCCAGGGAGAAGGAGGAGGGACTCGCAAGGGGAGTCAGGTCTGTGGGAGGCAGGAGGCGGGGAAGGGGCGAGGGGGGACAGACAGAACCCAGATGGCCACGCGCTCTGGGCAGACTGGAGTTTATTTGCTGCACTTCCTTGGCGCTAGTTTACAAAGAAAAAACCCAACCAAACAAAAACAATTGGAATAATAATTATAATTCTTTAAAAACCCTGTCAACAGCTTTCAGTCATTTCTTTATATTTTATATTTTGACAAACTTTTTTTAAACAAATACAAAATAATCTGAAAGGAGAAAAACTGTACATGATAATTTACAGCTCCGATAAATAGACTAATACTGATGCCCGGCGGGGAGGGCTGCGCCCCCAGGAGGCCTGGGCTTCCCGCGCGGCCTGAGCCTTCACGGCTCCGGAAGCCATCCAGGGAGGACCTGTCCCAAGGGGAGGGCCCCAGCCCCCGCCGCTCCCACCAGCCCCTTTTCCAAAAGTGAATTCCAGAGATGCGAGCGCCCTCCCGTCGGGCCTGCAGGCGACAGGAGCCGGTCCCTGAGAGAAGCAGGGCCAGGCTGCTCCAGCCCTTCACCCCACAGGCCGGAGGGCGGGCCCCTCCCTGTCAGAAGGGACAGCGAAGCCACAGCACAGGCCGCCTGCCCGCCCTGTTCCCCTGCCCCGCGGGCTGACCAGGGAGGAGGTGTGCACAGGACGGCGCAGCCGGGGGGAGGCAGAGCCACAGGGATGCCGGTCACCGGGCTCTGGGCCGCCGCGGTTTTGGTTATTAGGATTCAGCGCAGAAAAACGCTTTCTGTTCTGAAGCCCAGCAGGCGTGGCTGCCAAGGGACGAGCGGCAGGAGTACCTGGCAGGTTCTCACCGCTCGGCACTCCTGGTGCCTGGGACACACCCAGACGGTGCGCCAGGTCCACGTCCCTGTTGCTGCTCTGCCGCCGGCCCAGGGCCCACACCTGCCCGACAGGCAGGAAGCACGTGGACAGCTCTGCTTCATCTTTTTCTTTAAAAACAAAAAAAATATACTTTATAGGACGTGGCTTCTCTTCCATGCGCTTTCTCACGTGTAACACTAGGCAGAGGCACGGGTCCTGAGCGGGGCTGGAGGCTTCCTCCCGGGAAACCCCGAGCGGCACTGTCCCCGGGGCTCGGCCGCGGCCGCTGAGCAGAGACTGCGCGGGGCTCTGCACGGAGCTCAGGCCCCTCTCCCAGCGGCCCGCCTGCCGGCTCCCACTCGAAACCCACGGCGAAGCTGAAGCAGGAGGCAGGGCGCGCCGTCCGCGCTCAGTGTCTCTTGGTGGAGGACACTTTCTTCTTGCGCGCGGCCAGCATCTCGTAGAAGGGGTCCCTGCTGATGGCGGCCCTGGAACAGAAAGGGGGCGGAGAGGCTGAGGAAGGGCGAGGACCCCTGTGCCCGTGTCGCCCGCCCGCTGTGTCCGCATGACAGCTAAGGGACACGTGGTGCAGGCAATGAGCCAGCGGGGGTGCTCCAGGGCCGGACGGGGCGCATTCTCTCAGCTGTGGTCTAACTCGGGAAGACAAGCGTGTGGCTCAGTCCCTGATGGCAGCTGGCATCCGTCAGGGCAGTGACGCCGCGATCCAGCCACCCAGCTGCACCTGGTGCTTTCACAGGGCGGCCAGGCCTGCCCCGCGTCTATTTAAATGTGTTTATTGATTTCGGAGAGGAAGGGAGAGAGGGAGAGAGACATCAATGATGAGAGAACCGTCAATCAGCTGCCTCCTGCACACCCCGCACTGGGGATCGAGCCAGTGACCCGGGCTTGTGCCCTGACCAGGAATGGAACCATGACCTGGTTCCTAGGTCAATGCTCAACCACTGAGCCACGCTGGCCGGGCCCAGGTCACTTGGAGTGCCTGCACTACTCGCTCCATAACCCGGGCCCGGCACTGGGCCCAGGACCGGAGGGGCAGCGCGAGTGCCTGCCGAGCTGCCCTCACGTCCCGCATTTTCCAGGCCGAGCCGGTCGTGCTCGGAAGGGCTGAATCTGAACTCGCTTTTCCAGAGAAGCGGCGGCCATGTGCCGGCTCTGCCCTGACCGGTAAGTGCCAGCTCCTGCGAGCAGGGCCGTTCACCAGCGACGCTGTGGTGAGCCATGTCCCCAGGGCTCCTTGGGGATGCAGAACGGGCAGTGCCTGCAGCGTGTCCCGAGGGGACCCCCGAGGTTGAGGGGTGTCGTTTGCTCACAGCTTGCTGGCCCGCATGGCGCTGGCTTTAGTGGAGATGCCGCCAAAAGGGCAAAGACTACAGAGCACCAGACCTCCGGACAGGCGGGCCTCGCGGACACCGCCCCTCCCACGGGACCAGGCAAGGACTTCAGACTCCTCGGGCCTCGAGTCAGTGTGGCCTCCCTGGTCTCCAGGGGAGAAAGGCCGTCACAGGGAGACGCTCAGGGAGCACTTGGGGCACAGCTGACGGACGAGGTGCGGGAGGGGAGAGCGAGGCGAGGCCGTGCGCAGGAGGCCGTGCCCGGAGAGAAGCAGCAGCTCGCCTGGGGGCACGGCAGCGCCCTAACAGGCTTCGCAGGCAGAACGGGGGAGCAAGCCTGTCCTGTGATCACCTCTCCTGCCGGCAGGAACGTGAGTGAGCCTCCCCCACCCGCCCCCCCAGCTACGGGGCTTCAGGCCAACAGGTTTTCCTCGATGGGCCCCAGTTTCCTCATCTGTAAATGGGACTCAGAAATGACAAAACACAACGACCCCGACCACCAGAGCTGCCACCGTGAACACGAGACCTGCTGCCGAAGACCTGAGAAGACCAGCCCTGAGAAGGGCTCCTGGCCCCGCTCCCCTTGGGCTGGGAGGTCGCCTGGGAAAGCCAGGTCCGAGTGCTGGGACCCAGGAAAGTGACCTGCGGTCCCCATCGCACTCCCAGGGCTTCAGAGCCAGGAGCACCCGGGCGGGAAAGCGGGCGGGCGCGGGCGCTACCTGATGCGTCTGATCCACTCCTCCTTCTCCTCGGGCGTCGGGGCGGAGATGCGGTACACGGTGTGGTTGCCCTCCACCACGCGCCCATCCGCCTCCGTCTTGCAGGCCTTGATGACCTGGTCCTTACTGTCCGGGATGTATAGCTCGAAGCAGTTCTGCAACCAGAGCGGTCGTCTAAGCGATGCTGAGCACGCAGCAATGACCTCGCCCCGAGCCTCCACGCAGACCCGCAACAGGCCGCGCGTGCTCCTGGGGCAGCGAGGGGCCGGCGTGGATGCTGAGGCTGCAGGCTGCGTCTAACCAGACCCCTGGGCAGACCCCCAGACAAGCAGCTCTACGGGTGCCTGGACGAAGGCGGAGCCAGCAGCAAGGCCATGACGTCCGAGGCCCACCGCTCCCGCCAGGCCGCCGACCGAGTGCCGCTGCCCCTGGGGAGGGACGACCCACCCGTGGATGGTCAGTGAGTGACGCTCAGCAGGTGGAAGAACCAAGAAGCTACTGAGGGCTTCGGCCCGAACACTAAATCCGAGGCACGCGTCCTCTTCCGCGGCGTCTTCTACGTGACCTGGCCCTGTCCTGCTCGGTGAAGAGCTGCGCCACGCCTGCCGCCCCCACGCTCACCGCAAGTACTCACTGGCTTCTTGGAGTCCTCCACCTCCCGGATGCTCAGGTTCTCCAGCGGGATGATGCCCCGGGGCTCCTTGTCCTGCGGGGGTTGAGAGCTTAGCCTCGGTGGGCGACACCCGGCTCCACACACCCCCATGGGCCTTCTCCCGCCTTCTCCCGCCTCAGCTGGGCCCACATCGATGCTCACACCAGGACAGGGTCCGAAACCCCATGGGCGCCGTCTCAGTACCCCACCTGCGTCCCCATCACCAGGGGCCCCGGCAAAGAGCACGCTCAGGGCTCCAACAGATCCCGCAGGAGCCGTGGCTGGCCCTCGGCGGGAAGAGGCGGCGCTTTACACGGAACACGGGTGCCTCTGCCTGCCCTGCTCATCGTTCAGGCCTCAGTGCTGGAGTCCGAGGAGCTCCAGGGCCAGCGCTAGAGCTGTGTCCCAGGGCATTATCCGCTCATCACCGCCTCTCCTCAAACAGAGCGCCTCGTGACAACTCACCCAGGGCCCACACGGGCACCTCAGCTCCTGCCCAGGACACAGCAACCTTGTTGCCCCCTCTCTGGCCCTCCTGCTGGGCTTCCAAGCTCAGAGGAGCTGGTGATCCCACAAGTAACTACATACAGCCAGACAGCCAGACAGGTGACACACAGCCAGCCAGACAGCTCCACACAGACAGACAGCTCCACACAGACAGCCAGACAGACAGCTCCACACAGACAGCCAGGTGACACACAGCCAGACAGCTGACACACAGACAGCCAGGTGACACACAGCCAGACAGCTGACACACAGACAGACAGCTGACACACAGACAGCCAGCCAGACAGCTCCACACAGACAGACAGCTGACACACAGACAGCCAGACAGGTGACACACAGCCAGACAGACAGCTGACAGCCTGGCCCCAGGCGCAGGCGCCAGCGGCAGCTCACCGTCGTGTACTCAAAGTAGTACAGGCAGTTGTCGGTCAGGATGAACCAGCGGCGTTTCCAGGTCTTTACCCGGCCACCTGAGAACAAGAAGAGACGCGTGTGGGACGGGAGGCGCTGGGCAGGGCGGCCCGCAGCACGCAGCCCCCTCCGGGCGAGGAGGAAGCGAGGGCAGGCCCAGGGGACACGAAGACCATGGCAAGGCTGACATCGGTGACAAGACAGAGCCAGACAGAAGCACCTTTCACGAGTGCAAGTGTGTGGTACAAGCACAGCAAGCAAGCGAGGCGGCGCCCGAGACCAGGCCAGGACAGCGATGAGGATGAGCGCGGGGTGGGGGGGGGGGAGCCGGGACGCGAGGGTCGCCGCGCAGGTCTGACTGGGGCTGGGAGCTTCTCTCACACAAAACGAGGGGAGAGGGCCAGCCCGTCCACCATCAGCCCCGCGTGGAGCTGCTGCACCGGAGGGGGGAGGGGAGGAGGACGTCATCCTGTCGCCATGGAACCAGCTCTCCTGGACGTGGGACCACACCTTCCTGGGGCCATGAACGCACCAGCTCCCGCCTCCGGACCAGTGTCCTCACCGGGGGGCTCCCGGCAGCAGGGCGTGTCACAGGAGACTTGCAGCAACAAGCAGACGGCCTCCTGAGCACCGAGTGCCGCTGCGAGCTGGGGGCGCCCTTGTCCTCAGCTAGAAACACGCAAGTGGCTCGACGTCCTGGGGAGGTGGCCGGGAGGGAGACTGGCCTGGCTGCGTGGACAAGCCCTCCTGCCTCGGGCACGACCACGACCATCCTTTTCCCTCCAATTGACGTAAGTGGAGGGAAAGTTCGCTGCGCATGAGCCTACACCATGACCCAGAGGCCTCAGTGCAGACACGCGTGGCTCTCTAAGTGGGAGGCACAGCCTGTCCGCCAGCACATCACTACGGAGCGCAGAGCATAACTTCCCCAATCTGCACAGAAGGCGAGGGCCTCCGTGTGCCCTGCTCTCTCCTCCCTCCTCGCAGAGAGACGGGGGTTTGGGGCAGCGTTTCCCACCACAAGGAGGTGCCTGCGGGTGAAGAAAGCCTGCAGTTTAGGTCCCTGTGCAGGGTGGGCTCTGTGCAGGAGACTTCCTCCCTGAGCTCCCTCCAGGGAGGAAGGGGGGGGGGAGGAAGGAGGGCTGACCACTGGCACCGAGGTCTGAATGGCACAGCCTCGGCCAGGGGCGGGATTGGCCACCCGCCCTGTGCTGGGTCGGGCAGGCTGGCCCTCTCCCCACAGCGGTGCGGGTACGTGAGCGCGTGCCTCTGGTCCCGAAGGCGAGGGTGAGCGGCCATGGATGGAGATGTGACATGCACGTGGGAATGGGAAGGCTGGGCAGACCGAGGGCATGAGGAAGGGGAGACACGATTTCCTTAGAACTGGAGCTGTTTGGATGTAAAAAGGACCCCCTGCCCATCTTGGGGTCCGAGAACTCAGCTCTTCTGCCCCTTGGGCCTCCATCCCCACACAGGGCTCAGCACCCAGGACACCTGGCCCCTCGCTGCTGACCATGCACTTCCCTCGCGGGACCCCCGGGACTTGGGGCTCAGGAGGCCATGGGAGGTCAATGCCAGGGGGAGGGGGAGTCTAGCAGCAAAAGCAAAGCCGGGAGCCTCCCCGACGGAAAAGCCGGGCGTTCCCTGAGCACCTGCGGCGTCAGACTCTGCCCGGCAGCTCCACTGCGTCCCAGGGGGACACTGCGTGGGAAGGAGCAGAGTGGGACAAGCAGACAGGTCAGTGCGCACCTAGGACAGTCCCTGTGGAACTCACAGGGCCACGCCGCTCACAGTCCCGCCCGAGGGGAGGCAGAGGCCGCTGCCAGTCCCCAGCGCTGTCATACGTCACTGCTCGGTGGCCCTTTCTCTGGGCGGCTCTGCCACGTCGAGCTGAGCCGACGCCTGAGGAGCTCCTTGCCTGGGAAAAGCACGTTCCCCAAACCAGCACGTGCAGGGGGACCCCGACAACTAACTAAGGCCGATCTGGGGTGTTTAATGACGACTCATTGAAAAAAAGGAGGGAGAAAAACAAGACTAAAAACAGAGCCAAGCCCGGCCGGTGGCTGTGGCTGAGAGTCGACCTATGAACCAGGAGGTCACCAGCTCGATCCCCAGTCAGCACACAGGCCCGGGTTGTGGGCTGGATCACCAGTGCGGAGCGTGCAGGAGGCAGCTCTCTCATCGTTGATGTTTCTCTCTCTCTCTCCTCTCCCTTCCTCTCTCTGAAACCAATACGTACATATTTTTAAAAATATTTTAATAATAAAAATATAAAAAACAGAGCCAAGGTTGGAACGCCCTCCCGACACCTAGGACTTGAGCAAAGGGGCGTCCGGGCGTCCTGTTCTGTCTCCGTTCAGTCTCCCTGGGCGGCATCCTGCGTTTAGGAAGCACATCCCCCAGGTGCCCCTGGCACAGCGGATGGAGCCCAGCTCTGGGCGTCAGACGCCCCTCTCCACTGTGGGGGTGACTTTCTCAGCAAGGGCGCTGGATCCCACCACACAGCCCTGCGTGGCCAAGGAGGAGCCGGGGTCCCCTGGCTTCTCGCACTGCCGCCCGCAGGGCAGCGACTGCCCCTGGCGCCTCCCTGCCTGGCCCGGGGCCACTCCTCAACGGACCGGACCTGCCCAGTTCCCCAGGGACTGTACGCGAAGTTAGAAGCGGCATTAACACTACCACCAGCAACTAAAACAGGCCACCGAGTAACAAAGCCAGAGGCTGCAGCAGTCACAGCGCTGGGCAGAGCGCGAGCAGGGCGAGGGGTTACATACCTCCTGGAGTTTGGGGCAAGGAAAAGGAGCCAAAACCATGGAAACATACAAACGAGGGAGAAAAGAAAATTAAAACAAAGAAATCAAATCCACCTCCTTAGTGCAACGTATTAGTCATTCACGGCTGCTGGGGGAGGGGTGCGGGGCTGGGGGCAAACATGGCCCCCGGCGTGCTGCTGCCTGGCCACGCCCCACGGGAAAGGGGATCCCAGGCATTGCCGAAACCTGCCCCCACGGGCCCCCCATCAGCTCTCATGAAGCGGCCGCAGTTTGGGGTCCAGCGCCCCCAGCAGAGCGAGGAGACGGGGGAGTGGACTTCCCTCCGCGGGTGGCACTGTTTAGTGTGTGTGAGAACGCACACGCAGACCCATGCATGCTCTGTGCGTGTGTACACAAGAGTACACGTTCTGTGGCGAGACGGACACACACACCACGCCAGGCAGCTGTGAAGCCCCGAGGACGAGGTGGTGGGGCTTTGGGAAAGGAATGCAGTGACCTAACAAGTGAGACCACGCTTCAACTTTTCTTTTCAAAAAACACGGGGAGCCTCGTGCATTTGTGTGTCCTGGTACAAGCACCGAGGCGACCCTTTGCTGATCTAATCTCGGCCACGCTGGCCACGCTAGCTCCCTGGCCCCGCATCAGCACTGACACAAACCTTGCTGGAGGGACGCACATGCAGATGCACGTGCCGTTCCCTTCCCAGCAGCTCCCTTTACACCCGAGCCACGTGGCGCGGAGGGCGCAGAGCGGCGTGGCTGCCTCTGTGGTCGGTAAGCGAGAGCCTGAACCTCAGGACCCACGGGCTAGAGGTGGACGGAGCGCTGGCTCAGTCAGGAGCCCAGGACTCCCGCAGCTGTAGGAGCGCACGGGCGAGTCATGAGGCACAAACACGGGCTGGGCGGTGCTTTCAGAGGAAATGGAGGCCCTGCCGCCGTCCCACCAGCGCGCGCTCCCAGGTGGGTCAGCAGCGGCTGAGCGACCTCGACTTCCCGCCTCCCGGGCAGCTGCAATGGGGGGCAGGACCCGCTACCGACGCCCTGACAGTGTGGGGCCCGGGCTCGCCAAGGCCAAGGCCGAGGCAGAACAGAGCACTCTCAGCGGCCAATCCCTGACCTCGCCCCTCAGGCTCCTCTGGGCTCTGGACGGTTGATGAAACCATCACGCGGCCACGGCGTGGAAGCCCCTCCCTTCTCCCTCCTGGTCACTCAGCCCCTTCCCGGCCACGGCTCGGCCATCGAGCTCACGGGCGCCCAGGGAGGAGGAGTAACTTGTTTTCTGCATGGAGGGCATTAGCGTGGCTGGGTTGGGGGTGCTGCGGGGTGCACGCAGCCGGGCCGAGGTTCGCCATGCACACGCCCGTGAGCCAGATGCAGAGCATGATGATGCTGGGGGTGCAGGGTGCACGTGTGTGATGGGAAGTAGAGATGGACGCAGCTGGCCACCGCCAGTGAGCGAGAGGGGGCGGGGAAGAGGAAGGACCCGGCGCGTGGGGTGCAAATGCACGCGGCTGTTTCATGGAGAGGGAAGTCCCCCCCACACTCTGGCGTCCCCTGGGGCACTGAATGGCTTCCATTTCCTTCTGGAGGTGGGTTTCGTGGTAACAGTATGGATGCCTCCCGAAGGCCCTCCACAGTGCCTCCGTGCCCACCCGTGTTCCCACGCATGTGCGCGCATGTGCGCGCGCCCTCACGGGCTGAGTCGGGCTGAGCGGAGGGTCCTCACCGAGCTTCAGGAGCCAGCCCTCGCGGTCCGGGTTGAAGAAGGTGTGAGTGAGGTCGTTCCCGTCGTCCTCCGGGATTTTGAAGGGCTCGTTTTTGATGCTCTCGTAGAGGTTCTGGGAGAGACAGCACCGCTTCCCTCTGGTTCTAGAAACACTTCCTCCCTCCTCGAGCCTCACCCCCACCAGCACCCTGCACCCCACGCCTCTGGGCAACAAGAACAGAAGAAACAGCTCCTGCCTCGGGCGACTCCGGAGACAAAGAAAGGACGAGCCTCGGGCCAGCCCAGGAGAGAAAGCCGGTCCCCGCCAGCTTCCCTCCCACGGCTCCTCCGCAGGGAACGCGCACTCAGCCGAGGACACGCCCCGACGGCACTCACCCGGAGCAGCTCCTCGGGCAGGTCCCCGCCGTCGTTGATGCCGCGGTTCATGGCGATGAACCTCTCCGCTGTGGGCTTGTCTTTGACGTTGGGGTTGTGCAGGCTGGTGTTCAGCATGATGATGGCGAACGAGAGGACATAGCACGTGTCTAGAGAGAAGCGGAGAGGCGCTCAGAGGTGCCCACGAAGGAGCAGGGCATGCGGTGGCGTTGAGGCCGGGACACGGTGGTGCCTGGCACTGGGTACTGGGCAGCTGGGCCGCCCCGGGAGAGTGTCCAGGACTCAAAGGGGCCCCCTTTCTCAGACCGTAACGAACGGCACCCTCAGAGCACCGGGAGAACCACGCCCCGCGCGTGAGAGAAAATCCGCCAGGATCCTCCCCCGCCTGGCGGGCACCTACTGCATTCACTCCCGTCTACACGGCCCTCCAGCTCCAGCAGTCACATGGCCAGTGTCCTACTGAGCCACGCTGGGACTAAACTGGAATTACAACAGGCACGTAGTTTGAGTCCCGATCTCATTAGCATTTTCCTATGTCAATTAAGAACTTTTAAAACATGATTTTTAAAAGAGACCACAATTTATACGCCTCCTCCCTGTGGCTGGGTTTCTGGGGGGTTTCCTACTTTTTCCTGCTGCAAACACCCCCTCATCGACGTGCTCAGGCAGGCGCCCGCCCTCTCTGCAAAGGCCCGAACGCCGAGAGGAGCCCGCAGGCCGCCGCACCGGCCGCCTACCCGTGGACTGGAACACGCCAGGGTTGCACTGGCAGTAGCGCTGGGCGAACGCCTCCATCATCCGGTCGATCTTCTGAGCCTCTCCCGGCAGCCGGAAGCTCCACAGGAACTGCCTGCGGGAGGGAGACGCTGTCACGGGCGGGGGCACCTTCACTTCCCAGGGACCTTCCTCCCAAGGCCCAGGGACACGTGCGGGTCAAGGCTCCCGACAGTGACTCGGCTCGGGCACCAATGCGCCGTCGCACATCCCTGCGTCCCGGGCACAGGCGCGGTGCGCGAGAAGCAGTGAGCATCAGCACTTCCCTATGAAAGAGGGGCTGTCCTAAGAACCGCACACGGACTGACACACGGCCAGTGCTCTCGTAGGGTGAGCCCGGCTTCCGGGGGCGGGGGGGTGCAGGCCAGACTCTCCCGCCCCTCACGGTGGCCCCTTTGAGCCAAGACCCATGGCCACAGGCTGACCTGTCCGCTCAGTGACAGCACAGGAAGTGAGGCACACAGACCCCACGCAGGGAGAACACCCACGGTGATTTCTCAGAGAGCACAAACGAACGGGTTCAGTAAAAACGAAAGTTTACTTTTCTCTTTCTAAAATGAAGGGCACAGGTACCTACTTCCTATTCCAGGGCTAAATTAAAGTGTTTTCTAAACTAAAAATTGGGAAAGACTTCAAATTTTAAATACACGTCAATCTCCAGAAAGAATATTAACTGAAGAACCTGAGGGAAGGTTTTGCAAAGTTTGCCCTGAACACAACATGGTTCCCTCACTTCCACCATCATCCCAGTCACCGCCCGCAGAGGGCACCTCTTAGGGCACTTCCGGGTTCCCACAAGCCCAGCCCAGCACTGCCATTTCCCCACAGTGTCACCCGGGAGGCAGTGCCACCCCACAGGGCCACCTGGGAGGCAGTGCCACCCCACAGGGCCACCCGGGAGGCAGTGCCACCCCACAGGGCCACCTGGGAGGCAGTGCCACCCCACAGGGCCACCTGGGAGACAGTGCCACCCACAGTGTCACCCGGGAGGCAGTGCCACCCACAGTGTCACCCGGGAGGCAGTGCCACCCCACAGTGTCACCTGGGAGGCAGTGCCACCCACAGTGTCACCCGGGAGGCAGTGCCACCCACAGTGTCACCCGGGAGGCAGTGCCACCCCACAGTGTCACCTGGGAGGCAGTGCCACCCACAGTGTCACCCGGGAGGCAGTGCCACCCACAGTGTCACCCGGGAGGCAGTGCCACCCCACAGTGTCACCTGGGAGGCAGTGCCACCCACAGTGTCACCCGGGAGGCAGTGCCACCCCACAGTGACAACCTGGAAAGGCAGTGCCACCCACAGTGTCACCCGGGAGGCAGTGCCACCCCACAGGGCCACCCGGGAGGCAGAAGCTGAGATCTGGCCCCGCTTCCAGGCATCGCCTGGCCTGCACTCACCGCAGCGCTTGGACCAGGTTCAGGTCGGTGAACTCGTGTAAGCCCACAAACGCGTGGAGAACCTGGATGTTAAACTCGTCTCTATCAAGAAAAACAAGACATGGGGGTGGGGGAAGAGGGGGGGTGGGGAAAGCAGGTGTCAGACCCTAGAGTCCAAGGGCATCCCATCCCCACCCCCAGCCGGGCAGTTTCCACGCCCCTGAGTTCTGCCTCCTAGGAGCTCAGGAGCAGCAACTGGGCCAGGGAGGAGGCACCGTCTCCTCTGCCTGCTGCATGAGCGGACGAGGCACCCTCACACCAGCTGCTGCCCCCGGGGCCACGCCCCTCAGCCTGTGAGGATGATGCTGCTTCAGGGCAAACTGCCATCAAGAGCCCAGCATTCTCAGCCAGCCAGTGTAGCTCAGTGGTTGAGAGTCGACCCATGAACCAAGAGGTCACTGGTTCGATTCCCGGTCAGGGCACAGGCCCGTTGCGGGCTCCATCCCCAGTGTGGGGTGTGCAGGAGGCAGCCGATGGACATCTCGCTCATCGATGTTTCTATCTCTCCCTCTCCCTTCCTCTTTCTCTAAAATCACTAATAAAACAACATGTGAAAAGAGAAGCCAGCATCCTGAGGCTTTCTACGTGGCCCGGCCTCACCTCTCCCCCAGGTAGTCCCCGATGGCCGTCTTGTTGAGCCCCTCGCCTTTATACAAGAACTGGGCGATGTCTTCACAGGTGTTCTTCAGCAGGTCGTTCTCTATCAAGAACTGGATCCCCTAAAAAACGCAACCGAGATGCGGTGATGCTCACCGAGACAGGAGGCCGGAGGGCACGGACGAGGGGTGTGGTGGCCTGGACGCAGGGCGTCTATGATAAACACGGCCGCTGACAGCGCCGGCCACCCCGTGGCTGAGCCCGCACGGCGGGTGAGCGGAACCAGCACCTGAACGCCCGGGGCCCCGACGCGTCCTCCTCTCTTACCTTTTTAGGGTCCATGTTAAATTTTTTCCTGCCCATGGCCACCTGCTTGTTCCTCTGCATGTTTTTCCTGTAAAACAACCCCAGCAGCCACGTCAGTGCCGGGCACCGGGAGGGTCTGGAGACCAACGTGGCTCCCAGGCGCTCGTGGTGAGGCGGGGCTCTGAGGGGTCTGCCGGAAGCATGTGTGCCGTCTACCCAGGAGGCCCCACCCGACCGGGCGTGCGCGTGCTCCTTCCACTCGGGGCTGCTTCCCAGTGTCTGACTTTATTAGCCTCTTCTTCCCACGCCACACACTACCCCAGGCTACAGTCCCCTGGGACGGCCAGCAGTTGGCTAAGTTGTGCAACTCCTACCAGCCAGTCTTCACACATGTTCGTCCCGCAGGAAGCGGAAGTCACCCCAGCTGTTCGTCCCTTCTCCTGCCGGTAGACCCTGAACTATTTCCATTTGGGCTATCTATATAATTTATATGAAAAGCCAGCCACCGGAACGCCGTAACAACCAGAATGACTGGTCACTATGATGTCCACTGCGGCCAGCCAACTGGCCAGATCAGGGGGTGGGGCCGGCCAGCCAATCTCCCAGGGCCCCTCCCCACTTCACCCCACCCCTGATCAGCCTCTCCCACCCCAACTGAGGGCAGGGTGGCCAGCCAACCCCCCCCAAGGCCCCTCCTCCCAGATGGCCCTGCCCCTGATCGCACCCCCCTACCCCAATAGGGGGCGGGGCCGGCCAACCGCCTGCAGCTCCTATCCCATTAGGGGGCGGGGTCGGCCAGCCAACCTCCTGCAGCCCCTCCTCACACCCGGCCCCACCCCAGATTGGTCTCCCACCCCGATCTGGGGCAAGGCTGGCCGGCCAACTACCTGCAGCCCCTCCCCCTGGCCAGCCCGCCCCTGATGGGCCCTCACCACCACCCCTATGGCCTGCGGCCCCTCCCCCCAGGCATCTCCAACCCCGATCGGCTCCCCCACTCTGATCAGAGGCAGGGCCAGCCAGACCCCACCTGTGCAGGAATTCGTGCATTGGGCCTCTAGTTTAGATAAGGATGCTCTGACCCTCCCTGCACAAGGCTTCCTTTCCCGAGTAAAGCACCTGCGTGTGGCCTGCTGGGCACAGTGTGGGTGCACGTGTAGCATGAGAGACGGCCACAGTGCTGGCCCCGTGGCTGTCCCTTATCCTCACTCGCCTCCTGACAGGAGGCCGCCAGGCTCTTTCCCTCGGCCACCTGAGTGCGGAGGGCAGCCGGGGCAGGTCTGGTTGTGCCTCTTATGACCAATGGTGGTGAGCATTTTCCATGTGTCTACTGCACACAGCCTCTTGGAGAAAGTGTCTTTTCAAGTTTTTTGCCCATTTTTTATTTGGACTGCCTTTTTTTCCAAGTTGTATGCATTCTTTATATACTGGTATATATTCTGGATACAAATCCTCAAATACAGGTATTGCAAACATGTGTTCCTTGTCTGTGCAGTATCTTTTTTAAGAGCAGAAACTTTCCATTTGGTGAACTCCAATGGACCCGTTTATTTTAAGCTACAGCTTTTTAAAACGAGAAGGAGGCGTTTTTTTTTTCTCATATATTTTATTGATTTTTTACAGAGAGGAAGGGAGAGAGAGATAGAGAGCTAGAAACATCGATGAGAGAGAAACATCGATCAGCTGCCTCCTGCACATCTCCCACTGGGGATGTGCCCGCAACCCAGGTACATGCCCTTGACCGGAATCGAACCCGGGACCCTCCAGTCCGCAGGCCAACGCTCTATCCACTGAGCCAAACCGGTTTCGGCTAAGCTACAGCTTTTTAAAACGAGAAGGAGGCGCGAGCTAGAACTGACACCCAGAGGCTGAGTGGCGAGCTGGCCCCTGGACCGGCAGCCTCCCTGACCCACTGGCACCGCCCCACGCGTTCCAAGCCCAGCAGACGGAGCCAGGGGGCGTCAGGCTTGAAAACAGCCCGGGGTGAATTAGACACAGCCCAGCACGGATCCAGCAGCTGCACGCGGCCGGGCCCCATTCCCCTGCCCTCTCGTTCCCCGTGTTCCACGGGGCGGGAAGAGGCACAGCCGCAGCGCTCGCCCTCTGCCCGTGACTGCCACCGGCCCCGCGGTCAGGTCCGCGTTAGGAGCGCAAACAGCTCGCGAGGGGCCCGCCCTGGGCACGGCAGCTCCTCACACACAGCGACAGGGGGGCAGCTCCGCAGGAGCGAGGGCACGAAGGGCCGGCACCGGCAGTTCTGCAGTCGGCCCTCCCGACCGCCCGCGCCCGCGCCTCCTCGGTGCTTGGGAGGAGCAGCAGGGCGGGGTGTGTGTGGGAAGCGGCGCCCCCGCCGCCACGGGACACACTCACCTCTCCTCCGTGGAGCCCAGGTTTTCAATTTCATTGGCCACTTCTGCTATCTCATCCTTCAGCCTCTGCAAGACAGACAGCGTCACCGTGTCCCCCAGTCCCAGCGCTCAGGCCACATGAAGGCCGACAGCCACGGCCGGAGGTGCTGGGGACGCCTGCGCCCCCCCCCTCCGCCCGCAGAGAGCGTGCCCGCTGCCGCCGCCACAGGACCGAGGCCACCGGGGCTGCCAGGCAGCGAAGGGAACGCGGCCCCGCCTGCTGCCCGCCCCGTGCTGCTTCCCTCCTCGCGCAGGTGAGCGGCTGCAGCAGAACGGTCACTGCAGGGCAAGGCCCTCCGAGCGTCACCGTCATCGGAAACGGGAAACAGAGAGAGGGCGGCGACCACCAGACACTGAGCAGCACTGAGTGGGAGCCTGCTCTCTGCACGCCCCTCCCCGCGCCCAGCTGCCCAGCACTACCCCCTGCGCACGGCTGCCAGACAGTCCCCTGAACGGTGGCTCTGCAAGGGACCAGCGAGCACTGCTCACGGCCTGGGTCTGGCTGACAGGGGGCTGACGGGGGTCCTGACTGACGGGGGGCTGACTGATTGGGGGGCTGACTGACCGGGGGGCTGGCTGACCGGGGGGCTGGCTGACCAGGGGTCTGGCTGACCAGGGGGCTGGCTGACCGGGGGTCTGGCTGACCGGGGGGTTGGCTGACTGACGGGGCCGGGGGCTGCCTGTGGACTCCGGGACCAGCAGCTGCGCTGGGCCCTGTACAGCCAGGAGCTCAGCGGAGCGACGGCCACCTTCCCCAGGTGTTTCCCACTTGTCTTACAGACGAAGAAACTGAATTCAGGGACTGAAACGCTGGTGCTGAAGCCGCTCGCCCAGGAGGTGGCAGCGCCAGGCCGGACGCAGGTCCCACTCCTTCTGGAATCGCCCCACCCACCCGACCCCTCACCCTGAGCCCCCGGCCCGCCTGCCGAGCAAGGACTCCCCACACCCACTCTGCCCGGCGCTGTGCGTGGGGACGCGGCCGCCGCCTACCTGGATGTCGGCCAGCAGCTCCTGCTTCCGGCGCCGGATGTTCTCCAGCTCCTGCCGCTCCTCAGCAGTCAGGTCGCTGGGCACTGCGGGAGGAGGGCGCGTGAGGAAGCTGTCCTCTCGCCAACCCGAAGCCAGGGCCACGGAGGACCAAGCTCCCACAGGCGCGCGAGGCAGGGCCCTGCACGAGGGGCCGAGGGGCCGGGGAGAGGCTGCCTCGGGGCGGGTGAGGGTGAGGGTGAGGGTGAGGGTGAGGGGAGGCTAGCGGGAAGGGAGGGGATCACAGCGGAGGCTTCAGGCCCTAGTTCACCAATCTCCCTCGGCCCCAGCACCCCCCCCCCCAGGTCCAGCTCCAGGGGGATGATATCTGTGACACACTCATGTGGGGGTGGGGGTGGGGGTACAGCAGAACCGCGGGCTGGGTGCCTT
>NW_005872366.1:24265-31120 GCF_000147115.1 Myotis lucifugus | reverse complement strand
CACAGTTCCTCGTGTCCAGCTCTAGAGCAAGTGGTGGGGGCTGCAGAGCATGTGGTCGGGAAGGGGGGCAGGGGGGCCAGCAGCCCCCGCTCACTCCCCGCACTAGGTCCCGCACACGTCAGTGCACGGGGCGGCCCGTTCCATCGCCCGGGACACGGGCCGCCCTCGCCCTCCCGCTGCTGTGGGATGGAGGCCCCGAGCGGACGGCCGCGCCCTGCCTGGTGCCTGCAGCTCAGCGGGCGGCCTCGCCCTCGGGGACGGACACGCGCTGGCGGCCGGGCATGGGCGCCTCTGTCCTCCGGGCAGGCGTCTGAGTGGGTCAGCTCGGTGCGTGGTGTGGTGGCCGAGGGCCACGCGTAGCCGTAAGCGCTGGGAACGTGCCGAGTCCCGTGTGAGATGTGCTGTGTGTGAGATGCACCCCGTCTCGGCACGACACAGCCGGTCCTCGCTGTATGTCTCCCAGGGCCCCACACGGGCCTCCTGGTCAGGGCCCTGAGAAGGGAACTCGGCGGACGGGGCAGTCAGGGTCACACCACTGTGGCTGAGACGCATCCACCCGCCCAAGGGCCGCTGCTCCCCCCGCGTTTCATAAACACCGCGCACCACCGCGAGGGCCGAGGCGGCGAGGTCTGCCGGGCTCCTCGCTGCCGGAATGGCGGGGCTTCCCTTTCCCGCTTCCCCCGCCTCTCCAGAAAAGCGGCACTTACACCCCCCCACAGCGACACGCATGACCCCGCGCCCCCGCCCCCGCCCTTTCCGCTGCTTCACGGAGGGTCCGCAGTGGCGCTCGCCCGTGGAGCTGATTGGCTTCCCCAGCGCAGGGTCCCCGGCCAGCCCCGCTGCGCCCACACGTGTCCGGGAGAATTGGGGTGAGCGTCCGCACGCTGCCTCGGGAGAAGCTGGGCTAAGGACAAGTCGGCTCCGTCAGCGAAGCCACCGGAGCAACACCACGCCCTGAGCGCGCGCCGGCCTCGAGGGACGAGGGTTCTGGTCCCCGGAGACCAGGGTTCCCTTTAAGAAACCAGTTTCCGGGGCTTCCAGACAACACAGCCACGGAAGGTCACACGGTCATGAGGGGTCCCCGTGAGCTCCGCCCCCGCAGAGGTGAGACGGGGGTGTCCAGGCTGCTGTGCACCCGACGCCCCGTCTCATCGTCCCAGCGGGCAGGCCGCGGTGGTCTCTGTGCACAGGGACAATTCCCAGGCAAAACCAAACGAGCCGGACCCTCCGTGCGCGAGCAGCAAGCGTGGGAGGAGGCAACTTCCAAAGTTCTCGCCAAAACCACTGACCCCAGAATCAGTCCTCAGCAAGCAGGAGGGCAAAGCAGACGCGTTTCAGACGCACGAGGACGAGGACGCAGAAAGGTGAGCTTCCGCGAACCCCTCAGGAAGAGGGCTGTGTCCATAGGACGGGACGTCTCCAGCCCCTGAGGGGACACAGGCTCACGGGCTGGGGAGGTCAACACAGGAAGCCCTGGGCGCCGGACGTCATCAGACGACGGGATGATCAGGACGAGGTGGCGGGAAAGCATGAGGGGCTGACAGGAGCGGCACCACGCGGTCTTCTCTCAACAGAACGAACAGGCACGGCTGGGGCATGGAAACCCGGCGTCATGCAAAACCAAGGCTGCCACAGGCCGCCTGATGCAAACGAGTCAGTTCCCACGGCGTCTCCCCAACATGACAACCGGGGACCGTGAGCCGCAGAGCACCTGCTGCCTGGGAAACAGGAAAATCCGGATCTGCAGGCGGCCCGGGATGATGGCACTGGGCACTGGGGCCAGCGGTGGCGGTGGGAGGCGAGGAAGGGACAGCTCCCGAGAGAGGGAGCCCATTGGAGCGCGTGGCTCCTGGCGGGCGGTGCCGGGTCCTTGCCATGAGCTGTGCACAAGGTAACGTCCGAGTCCACCTGTGGACACGACATGGAGGCCAAGGCGTGTTACAGAACACGAGTGAGGCCACCGCCCATGCGCACGTCAAAGGGAAGGAGGAGCGGGCAGAGGCGTGAGCTGGGCGGGCACCGTCTGAGGGCAGGGAGGCCCCGTGGCTTCCTCTGGGCCGGGTAGCAGATCAGACAGGAAATCCAGGTTGTAGCCATGGGTATGGAGTGTCAGAGGGGAAAAAAAAGGAACCGGACATTGTGAGAAACTGACAGTGGGCACGCGAGCGGGAGGAGACCGGGGGGGGGGGGGGGGGTGGCAGATGGAGGATGTCAGGAGGCGGTCTCTGACTTTGACAGACCATCAGTGAGATAAGAATATAAAGTCTGGCCCAGCCGGTGTGGCTCCGTGGTTGAGCATCGACCCAGGAACCAAGAGGTGGCTGGTTCAACTCCCAGTCAGGGCACAGGCCCGGGTTGTGGGCTCGATCCCCAGTGGGGAGCGTGCAGGAGGCAGCCGATCCATGATTCTCTCTCATCTTCGATGTTTCTCTCTCTCTCCCTCTCCCTTCCTCTCTCTCTATAAAAATCAATAAAAACACATTTTCTTAAAAAGGAAAGCCAGGCAGTCTGGTAGCCCCTGCCAATGGGCAATCAGTGGTGCTTCCGGGAGAGGGTGTGAGGGCGAGGAGACGGGCGTGAGCTCCTGAAACTGGCTAGAACGGATGGCTCATTAGGGAGCGTGCACGTGAACAGAAAGCGAACCGCGAATGCGGTCGCAGGGCCGCGGCGCAGCGTGGCGGTGGCCGGACAGAAGAGGCTTCCCGCGGTGCCGTCCGAGTGGACGAGTCAGCTCTCACTCCCCGGCGCAGGCGCTGCCTCCACCTCCCCACCTGGAGTCACCTCTTCCCCCACCTCAGTCACCCTCCATCAGTGCGGCTGCCTGTGGGTTCAAAAACCAGCTAAACACTTTTTTAAAAAGATCTCATTTTTCTAATGAAACTTTGCGATGAGAAAAAAAACCTACCATTTTAAAAATGTGTTTCCTCTGCGTAAACATATCGATGCGACACCCACCCTTCACTCTCACGCTGCCCGCGAAGCGGAACCACGGGGAAGTGCTGCACCATTTCCGGGTTTGGCTTCAGGGCGGGGGGGGGGGGAGGCGACCCTGGAGGCCACGGCGGGACAGGCCTGAGCTGGGACTTGGTAAGCACACTGACTCGGACCCGGGACGCGCCTCCGCCCACGCCGTGGCTTTCCTGCGTGGCCACGAGGGTTAAACTGCAGAGGCCGGGCTGACGGGCCGGATGGCAGAGCAACGAACACTCCCCCCGACCGCCACGTGCTGCAGCCATGCGTCGGAGCAGGAGGCCGCTGAGCAACGTGGGGGCAGCAGCCGCAGAGGACGTGGAGCGGGGCCAGGGCCCGGCTCGGGGCTCATGCACAAGGTTAATTTACAAGGTGTCCTGCTCTCGCACGGGGACCAGCCTGGTGCCGGCCCCTCGCAGGGCTCCGATTTAATGAGGACGATTAAAGAGCCCACAACAAGGGCCATGTGTTCCGCTGTGAATAGAAGAGCCACACAAGGAAGCTTCTCTTTCTTTCTTTATTTAAATGCTGCTCTGCAGATTTTACTGGTGGCAGCAGCCCAGAGCTGAAATGTGCCCCACGCCGTGCATACAAAGGAGCTGTCTTAAAGGGACAGGCCTCCTGCAGCCGGCGGCCTGTGAACAGTGCAGCACCTTCTGCCCATCAAGGCTCCTGCCCACTCTCCCTGCTCAGCGCCACGGGAGGTGCCCAGTGCCCGCAGGAAGTTCACGGGCAAATGCCAACGCGGGTCTTCTGACAGCAGCTTCTGCTCAGCAGAGCACAGGCCGCTGCCAACCCAACGGGCCCAGTCTGTCCTCCATCCCAGGGGCCTGAGCAACAGTCAGCGTGTGCGTCGGGGCCCAGACACCACTGAGGTCGGCGGCCACACGAGGGCCCTCTGCTGCTAAAGACGCAGTGGCCTTCTTTCCTCCACCACGACACCCAACGAACGTCCTGTCACCCATCTCAGAGGCCTGCCTGTCCATGGAGGGTCCAGACTGAACCCAGCGCAGGGGGGCCATGAGCCCAGAAAGCCTTACCTTTCCCCAGTGGAGGGACCACCTGGCTCAGCTTCTCCCCAGCCCAGGAGGCATGGCCTGCCCCACACACTGCGCCCGGCCCTGCCCACCTGCCCCACACACTGTGCCCGGCCCCGCCCACCTGCCCCACACACTGCGCCCGGCCCCGCCCACCGGCCCCACACACTGCGCCCGGCCCCGCCCACCAGCCCTACACACTGCACCCGGCCCTGCCCACCTGCCCCACACACTGTGCCCGGCCCCGCCCACCAGCCCCACACACTGCACCCGGCCCTGCCCACCTGCCCCACACACTGTGCCCGGCCCCGCCCACCTGCCCCACACACTGCGCCCGGCCCCGCCCACCAGCCCCGCCCACCGGCCCTTGTACAGGCTGCATCTGATGAAACTGAGAACTCAACCCAGCTCAGAACCCTGCTCACCAGCACCCTGCTCTCCCAGGGCCTCTGCCTAGAGGGGCAATGGCCATTTACAAACAGCTCTGGTCAAGAGGGCAAATCTGGGGACTGTCCAGGGTAAAGGCAGTGCCCCCCCCCCACAGACCGGAAGATCAAAGCGCCTGCTGACATAGAAGTCCAGCCTGGTGAGTGCTGGTCCCGGCTCAGCACCCTGACCTCCCGGCGAGGGGCCGCTGTGACATCACCTCACCCTGCCCTGCCCTGTGAGTAAGTCACCTCATCTCCCGGGAAATCCCAGGGACTAACAATGTGAAAAGTCAAAGGACTAGAAAGAACTCAGGCTTGGAAAACATACGAATGTTCAGCAAACTTCCTCAAACTGGGTTCCCACTGGCGTTACACACGCGTGGGGTCAGAGCTCCAGACAGAATGCAACCAGGCCTCTGAGCCTCTCCAGGTGAAAGGCAACAGGGTCCGAAAGACAAAAGGCCGCTCGACGCTGCGGGAGCCTGGGGTTCAGGGACAGGCCTGGGGAGCTGGCAAGACCAGAGCTGGGCGCGGAAGGGGGGGGGGCATGGCAAAGGGATGTGACCGTAGCCCCAGAACTGGTGCTAGTGCAGGGAGCGTGCTGCTCGGCCACGCCGCCTGAGAGTCTGCGACTCTGGGAGCCACAGCAACCCTTTCTCAAAACCCCACCTTCCCCGGCCCCAACGAGGACAGAGTCTGACCCCCGCGGCCACAGGCCAAGGCCAGGATGCTGAGGGAAGCCAGCCACTCACACGTGGCCTGGAGCCGTCCAATCCACCGTCAGCAAGAGGAAGGTGGGCCAGGGCTGGGGGAGGGGACGGGCACTGTTTAAGGGGGATGGAGTTTCAACTTCATAAGATAAGAAAGTGCTAGCGATAACGTAGTGTATTGGACAGTAAGGGAAGTGTATTTAACGCGGCTGAACTGGACCCTAAAAAAGGCATATTGTATGCTACACACAGTTTATAATTAAAAATAAACACAAATTAAGCAGCGACGTCCTAACTTCCCGATTTCTGCTCGCCTCCGTTCCCCTCCCAAGAACCTGTAATTTGATGTTTGTGTAGAAATTGCAAAGAACTGTCTCACCACAATCTCCGCCTAAGAGGTTGTGAACGCATGTCCCCAGCGCCAGGGCCAGGAGGAGTTAAGTGAGAGCTGACGTTCACGCAGCTGCCGCCCAGCAGGTCGCCGACACGCATGTTTAGACTCTTCTAGTTAAAATTCTTTCCACGCAGAACCCGCTCTCCCGTCGCAGGAAGCAGTCAAGGTTTATCACCATGTTCTGTGTTTGCAGGGAAACTTTCCTACGTGCTAACCACCAGCTCCGCCTCGTCCTCCCAGCCGAGAGCCCGGGGAGAGTGGGGACCCTGCACAGGGTCCCTGGCACGAGTCAGCCCGTGACCTTGGGGCCCCCTGCCCACCCGTTTCCCAAGCACGCGCGGGCCTGTGCCAGCCCTGCCCCCGTCGCTGTCTCTCAGGAGCTGGCACTGCACCCTTCACCTACCGCAGAGAAGGAGTGATACGTTTCATCTAATGAAAGCTGGAAGCCGAAGACTCAGTTGGCATAACCAGCCAACCAATGGGAAATGAGGTCAAATTTCAAGACAGCGAAGGAAACTACGTCATAAAGCGTTACCCTAAGAGTGTGGTTTAGAAAGCAAGCTAGCAGCTGACTCCACAGAAGTGAGCAGGAAAGCCTGTGAAGACCCTCGACCTCCTCGCACCTGGCCGTGTGCCGGTCGGCCACGGTGCTCTGCCTCCGCCTCCCGGGCTGCGCCAGGGGCCTTGGCTCTCAGGAAAGCCCGGAATTCCCTGCCCCCACACCTAACCCTCCGCGCCGCCCCCTTCCTCCAGGACCTGCAGGCCTGTGCCAGCTGCGATCACCTCCACTCCTCGCAGCCGCCACACACCCCTGCACGCCCAGAACAGAGGCTCGGGGTCAGGCAATCCGTTCCCTCCGTCACCGCGCCTGGAACTCAGCTGCACGCCAGCCCTCGGCAGCCTGGTTCCTCCGCACAGCGGCCGGAAGGGACTCCAGGACCAAATCAAATGCCCGCTCCTTTCCTACGCGCAGCAGACAGAGGGCTCTCCCTCGAGGCGAGGTCCGAGTCCTCAA
This sequence comes from Myotis lucifugus, assembly GCF_000147115.1. NCBI lineage: Eukaryota > Metazoa > Chordata > Mammalia > Chiroptera > Vespertilionidae > Myotis > Myotis lucifugus. The sequence continues at coordinate 24,566 of NW_005872366.1, read as the reverse complement.
ACCAAACAGAAACTCCTGCCGCGGGTCCGAGGCAGACTCCCCTAGACGTGCCCCTGGGCGTCCTAACCTCCCCGAGCAGGGCCTCGGACCCTGGTTAGCAGCTGCTCTTCACTCTCAGGCCGAGAAGAAACCACCCCGAGTGCCTGCACAGCTCTCGGAGCCAGAGCAGATGCGGGGCCACCGGCAGCCGGGCGGGGCCTGCACACGGAGCTCCGGGCTCCTGGGTGGCAGGTTCAGAAGGGTCCCCGCTCCACATGATGCTCCACACCGTGGGCCCGGACGTCCAGCGGCCTCTTACCCC
>NW_005872366.1:6159-24054 GCF_000147115.1 Myotis lucifugus | reverse complement strand
AGGTCACAGCTGTCCGCTTCAGAGCCCATGGTGGGCCGGCCCCGCGGCCCCGCAGCCCCGGGCTTCTGGGCGCTCCCGCGGCGCCTGGTGGAGGGAGCGAGGGAGCGGCACGGCATGTGTGCCAGCTCAGCCAGGGTGGAGGCGGCGGCGGAGGAAACAAAAGCTGCGCGGAAGCCGAGCAAAGGGAGCCGGGCTGGTGGGGAGGCGCGCGGACGGAGATGAGATGGCGGTGTGGTGCGGGGCTGCCGCCCGGCTGGCACTCCGAGTGTGCGCTGCTCGGCTCCTCGCAGGCTCATTTCCATGAATGCAGTTATGGCCGCCCCTCCTCCGGCCCCACTCTCCCCACCGCCTGCCTGCGGGGGAGGGGTGCACCGCCGCATTTGCTCACAGGCTGCCTGGCTCCTCTCCCCTGGAAGCAGACCCTGATGGCTGCATCCCGGAGAGGTTAACCCTTGCTGGAGGCGCCTCCTCCCCTCACTGGGCGGTGGACATCCACGGAGAGCAGGCTGTGCTGACGCCTCTCGGCACAAGGCCGTGCTCTGCTCTGCACCAGCAGGCCGTGGTCTGACCACCTGCTGCCCACAATCCCCCTCCCGGCTCCCTGTGCTCTCTGTAAGGGCCCCACTGCCCACGGATGCTCCGGCCTCTCTCCGAAAGGGCACGGTGTGCTGGCCCGTCTCCACGCCCGGGCAACGGCTCTGCGTCCCGACCAGTGGCTGCCACGTCACACTCCAGCCCACTCTGTTCAGTGTGACCCTGAGACAACCCTGGACGATGGCAGTGACGAGGCACATGACGACAGCTGAGAGCTGGGTGGTGAGGTGACGAGGGTCACCAGGCACAGGCTTGGTACCCCAGGCGCAGGCCCCCACGTAAACCCGGGAGTGACACGTGGATTTCCCACTGCACGGGGCCAGCGCCCACAGCCCCCGGCTACACTGGACCCACAAACAAGGTCAACGTCTGTGCTGACATTTCCGTTCAGAGAAAACAGGGGTGTCACCAGCCACTGACCCCGTCTGTCCCCACAGAGGGGCCCCGAGCTGCCGCGATGCGGGAAGCCCCGGTGGGTTCCCCTGGAGGCTAGACCAGAGCCCTGGGCCCTTACAGAGAGCACAGGGGCTCAGGTGCCAGAGAGGGGGCACAGACCAGCTGCTGGCCCGGCAAAGACTTCACTGGATCTCGAGGTCAGAGGTCAGGCCTGCGTGAGCCTCTGTGGAGTGAGGAAGAGCACAAAAGCCAAGACTGGACTTGAAGAAGGAAGGAGGGTGCCGGGCGAGCCTGGGCCTCAGCACCTGACTCTCCGCCCGTCCTCTCCGAGCGTGGGGCCAGGTCCGTACCCCCAACACGCACGCGCTCAGGAGACGCGAGGTCCCGAGATCGTCTGTCTAACTGTGTGACTCCGGTGTCCCTCGGGGGGCCCAGCGATGGCCACACAGGCCACGCGTAACCCACTCCCGCCCCGTGAGCCTGTGACCACTGAGTGCCTTCCCAGCAGTGGTCCCCACAAGCTGCAGCCCCTCCCCGAGGCCAGTCTTCCCTACAGGGGAGTCTCCGTGAGCAGAGCCAGAGCAGGTATCGTCCGCGAAGGTCCCTGGAGAAGTGAGGAGTGGACACTAGGGAGACCCAGGTCTAGCCCCCGCCTTGATGTCACCGGCAGCACACGGCAGGCAGGTTCCATCAGCTACACGCAAACACGCTTCCACGCACCTTCCAGAGCCACAGCGAGGGGGGCCACGGCAGCCAGCAGGACTCCCGTGTCCTGGTCTGGACGCCTCCTGCCCAGGTCCACGGCACCTGCTTGGCCCCGCCTCAGCTGAGCACTCTGCAGGCTGCAGGGCTGAGGGCCCACCCGTGCCTGCCCCACCCAGCACTGCCTTTTCTCTCCGACAGCTGCTCCTCAGACACCCGCACCTGCCGCCTCCCTCACCCCCTGCCTCTGGGCCCGGTCCTGCCCACCTCTGCTTGCGTGGCAACAGGACGTGGAGGCTGCAGAAGGCCCAGGACAACGCCGCCTTCTCAGAGGGGCCGAACCCACGCCCCTCTCTGCTTCCCTCTTCACAGGAAGGAAGGGCAGCCTGATCCTGCCAGCACCACGGGCGCCGGGTGCCACTAAGAGCCGAGAAGACCAGAGTCCGTCCCCTTTAAAACCTACCCAGCAGATGGTGGTGCCGGGCTGCGGCGCCGGGTGCTTCTGCGCGCCAAGCGCTCCTGCTTTAAAATAAAGACCTAACCATTTCTGATTCTGCAAAATACAAACGCAAGCCCCGAGGACGGCTGTGAGCACTGTCTATGGGAACAGCACTTCGAGCCACGGCACTCGGCTTGTCCTTCCAGAGCCCAGCTCGGCCTCAGCAGCCTGTCCAGCGCGAGGCTGCAGACAAGGACTGTGGACGGCTGGGAGGCGGTGGGGTCAGCAGGGGGCAGCGCTGCAGAAGCCCCAGAGCCAGGGCCTCGTGCAGGCGCGGCATTGAATTCCCCCCGGGCAGCTTCCTGCACACAGTGCCATCTCACACCCACCTGGCAGCTTAGAGCTTCAAGTGCTTGTTCGCTTGCATTCTCACTAGGACTTCACAGCAAAGTCCAGCTGTGGGTGTGAGCAGTCTACCCAGGCAGAGCCAGACCTCGCTCGGCCCTGCGGAGGCCTCAGCGCTTCGCCTTCTCTCACGGCTACAGTCGGACCCCCGCAGTCAGCCCTGGCTGAGCGTCTGCACAGGCCCTGCTGAGCTCGGGGCCAGATTCCCACAGCTCAGGCCCCGCCAAGTGGGACACACGGGCCGTGGGGCGGGGCGGAGCCCAGCTGCAGCACACACGCCCAGTGCTCGGAACGGACGCCAGGACGCTTCGGCGAGGTCGAACCTCTGGCCAGGCCTGGAAGGACGAGCAGACCCCCAAAGGGAGCAGCAGAGGCCAAGGGAGGCGAGGAGGCCGGGCGCGGCTGGCGCCTGGGTCGGGTCAGGATCCGGGCACGTGGGGACCGGACAGCACCCGGAAGAGAGCCTAGCAAGTGCCTGTGAGGTCTGTGTGTCCACACAGCAAGGAGCTGGGCTCCAGCCTTGGGATCGGCTCAGGGCCAATCGGGGGCCTAAGCATTAAAAAGGTGAGAACGAGCAGCTGACGCCGACCGGGCAGCGAGGACAGCAGAGCCCGATGCGCGCGGGCAGCCCTCACGCAGCCACACCTGCGGGCACTGGAATGGCAGCTGGTGGGCGAGCCCTCCCGGAGGCCGCCGGCGCCACACCTGCCGAGCGGGGCGTGGGTCTGCATGAGCGCAGCAGGCGAGGCTCCGCTGCTTTAGAGCGGCGTTCAGAAGGCCGCTCCCCGGCAGGGGACCCCTCCTGCAGCCCCAGCGAGAGCAGCTGCGGGGCGCATGAGGCCTGCGAGGAGGGACCTGCCGGAAAGTCCACAGCTCCCCCGCCCCGCCCCTGCCTGAACGCCACGTCTGCGTCTCATCTCAACACGGACACCGATGTCAACCCTGGAGAGGGCTGCAGGCGGGGAGCCAGGACCCACCGCTCCTCCAGGCTCCCTGCTCGAGGCCGCGGTGGCCATCGGCCCTGCCCGAAGCTCTGCCCGGCCTGGAAGCGGCGCCCACCCCGACAGGCAGCAGCACCGTGTGCAGGCTGCCACGCAACGGTTCACACCTCCTCGGGGTCGGAAGCCGCTCAACCGGAGGGCAGGCCTGTCCCCCTGCGGTCCCAGCACCACGGCACGACGTGGGCTGTCCTCGTCCACTCTCACAGTGGCCCCTTTGAACCAGAGGCCTTGGCTGCTGTGGACTCCCCTTTCAGACACCAGGCCCGCCACGGGGCCTGCTCAGCCAGCCCAGCCCGGCCTCTACTCCTTCCCTCTTCCAAAGCCAAGTGCAGCCGTCCCTCTCCCCCAGAGCTCCCCACACGGCACAGCTTCCCAAGTCGCCACAGATGTGTCCCAGATCCCCTAGAGGTGAGACTTTAAAACGTGGTTCATTGCACCAGTTAAGGAAATGCAGAGACAGGACCCAGAGCTGACCATAACTTCACGAAGCCCACTGTGCAATGCAGCGTAACGTTTATTCCAAACTCACTCATTTGCTACCTACTGGCTCCCACACACATCCCTCCCTATTAGCTCGCGGCCAGCCCCACTCGATGTGCTGTGGCCTCAAACCGCTGCACACGGTAACACGCACATGTGTCCACACACGTCCACATACGACCCGAGTCCAGCATGGCAGAGGCCTGGCCTGCGCTGCAGACGGCGCGTCTGTGGAACCTTTGGGAGCTGTGAGCGCAGAGCCTGTCACCCTTACTCACAGTCGGCTGAGTGTGGGTGTGGCGGGGAGGGCTGTCTTCCCTCCAGCCAACGGCGGGGGGCGGGGTGGTAGGGGGGGCTCGCTCTGCAGGTTCCCTGTTCTCCACACTTTACCCCAAACCCTCGGTGCCCTCGCTGTCCCTAATGCGACACTTCCCGGTGTCACACACTCTGGAGTTAGGTGTGACTGCTACAGCTTCTGACGACTGTCACTCAGAGGCAGGAAGTCCAGGCACAGCCACAAGTCAGAGCCCGCTCCCCAGGGGCACCAGGCAAAGGCGAGGGAAGGGGGGCCTCAGTTTAAACACACACACACACACACACACACGCCTCAGCGTCTGACCGCCAGCGCGCTCCAGCCTCTCCTGGCAGCCTCTCCTGGGAGCCCTGGTGCCACTCCCCGGAGGCAGCGAGCCTGCGGCCAGCTCTCACGTATGATCAAAAGCGATACTGAAACCCCGCTCTGCACCCGGCCAGGGCGGACTCACCATCCTCCTCTTCGGCTTTAAGGACCATCTTTCCCGGCACACAGGACCCTGGGCAGCAGTGAGCTCTCCCCCCGACAGCCAGGCAGTGCCTCCCGGGAGGTGGGGCTGGGTGGGGCCAGAACACCTGCAGGAGGGCGGGCGGCCCACAGAACAGCTGGCTGCTTCCTGACCCAGGAAGTGACTGGCTGCGCCCGGGCCAATCAGCCTCCTGCCACAGAAGGCGTCACTGCTCACCGGCACTGTTGGGCCACCACCCAGTTCCTGAAGTCAAGCCCAAGTCCTGGGCGTTAACCCTCTCCTCCCTAGAGCAGCTTGGACGGCGCCAGAGTCAGCAACGGCTGCCCTCTGACCTCTCCCGGCCCCTGGGCACCGAGCTGCTGTCCCTTCTCCACTTTCCGGGCCTTCCTCAGGTGGCCTCTCGGGGAGCCCCGCTCCCCGCATGACCTCACAGCATCTCCCAAGACAATGACTAAGAACTCGTCATCACTGGGTCCGGTAACGAGATCACAGGCGAAAAGCAGAAGGCGATTTTAGAGGCAAAAAAACCCGAGGGCGACATGCGTGGGGCATGTTCACTGCTGAGATCAGAGAGCAGCAAGGTGGGGCTTTTAGCCGCCACCCAGACACGGTTCTTCCGGACTTGTTGTGTGTTCTGTTCTCCCTCTCTCTCACGCACACCTCCTCTCCCTACAGGCCTCCTCTAGCTCTCAGATAGCACCTATGAGAACCATAAAGCTGTGTGAGGTGTATTCTCTCTCTAGATACATTTATATCATCTCAAGATCAGTAAGCGAGCAGACAGAGAACTCCGCAGGAAGATAAAGGTGTGTGTACAGAGAGGGGAGGTCTTACACTGCTGTACAGCCAGCCAGTTACTTCGGCGCACCTTCCGTGACTGCATGACTCGCTCGGCTCCACGCCGCCCACACACTCTCACACCAGGGACACGTCAGCCGCAGGCCAGGGTTCTGTCTGGCTCCCATACGCCACTGGCGCAAGGACACAGAAGAGCTGCCACTCCGGCCTTGAACCTGGGTGCACGGCGGCACACCTGGCCCAGCCCAGGCTTCCGTGTGAGCTCCGCAGTCCCACAGCGAGGCGCACACTGCGGCTAGAGGAGGCTGCACAGGCGTGTCTTCGTCCTTCAGACAGAAACCTGAAGCTGTCTGACTCATAAGGAAAGTGACTGCGGAGCTTATCATCCATACGGGACGTTTTGGAGACTGAAAGCAGGTGCTATTCAGAATGACATCAGCCAACGGGGGAGCCGGCCAGGCCCCGCAGGAAGGACATGGGGACAGAGGAGCCGCCAGGCCCCGCAGGAAGGACATGGGGACAGAGGAGCCGGCCAGGCCCCGCAGGAAGGACATGGGGACAGAGGAGCCGGCCAGGCCCCACAGGAAGGACATGGGGACAGAGGAGCCGGCCAGGCCCCGCAGGAAGGACATGGGGACAGAGGAGCCGGCCAGGCCCCGCAGGAGGACACGCACGCACCCTCTGAAGAGACAAATGCCTAAGGCTGCGAACAGAAACCCCCAGCTTCCTGCCCCGTTGGCCCCCACCCCCCCATCTGCTCCCTAGAGGGAGCGCTCCAGCTCCTTCTGCTGCTTAGCCCAGCGAAGTTTCTAAAGGACAGGCTCCTGCCCAGCCCACTTCTGGGCACAGCTGCCTGCCCGGAAGAGGAGGACTTAGCTCTCACTCCACCCGCACACGCGCACACCCACCAGCACACGTACATCACATCCCTGAGGAAGTTCGTGTTTCCATCGGTTGGCTCACAGCTTAGCTGACGTGTCTGTGACTAAAGCCACAGAGGATCAGGGTCTTTGGTTTCCTGTTGGCCCGGCTCTCTGTGGCTGTCACTGATTGATCGCCAAACGCTCTACTAAGGCACGAAACTACCAAAATGGCCAGCGTCCACGTGACGGTTCTCTGGTGGCCCTCCACGGATCCCGCACCCCCTCCAGCCCGTCCTGTGCCTGAGCCTGCTCCTGGCAGCCCCCGGGAGCCCCAGCTCTCAGTGCTGGCTTCGTCAGGTCCCCGTTCCCCTCCTTCTTGGGTTTCGAGCTTACTTTGGTGGGGCGCCTCCTCCACTATGCAACAGACAGGGTGTGGAGGGTGGGTTTCCTGGTGTGAAACTTCCTGTCTAAATCACCTCTATTCTTCCCCCTGCTTGACTGACAGCTCAGCTGGGTATGGAACTCTAAGGTGAAACCGTTCCTGATGACGGAGACGCTCCCGCTGCCTGTCCCTGACTGCTCCAGTGGGTGCCATCCTCGTTCCAGGCTTTCCTCTGTGCCTTCTCCCCTCAGGAAGCTTTGAGGCTCTGATCTTACCCTCGATGTTGCAAAACGTCATAGTGAGGTGGCAAGGTTGTCTCTTTTCATACATCATGTCGGCTACTAGGCAGACCCTCCTGCCGAAAGCTTCTATTCTCTGATAATGTCCTATCCCTTTTCTTTCCGTTCTCATTTTTTGGAATTCCTATCAGTTAGAACTTAGACCGCCAATGTGGATCATTCCATTTTTCTTACCTTTTCATTCTTACTTTTATCTCCTTTCTGAGCTGCTTTCTAGGAAATATCCTTGCAATGGACTGAATGCTTGTGCTCCCCAAAGTTCATATGCTGACCTCCCCCACGAGATGGTGTTTGGAGGGGAGCCTTTGGGAGGTGAGCAGCAGCGAGGATGAGCCCCCAGGAGGGTGGCCCCTGATCCCTCGGATCCACAGGTGCCTGGGATACTGCAAACTCGCCTGGAGGTTCCTTCCACCTGAGTGACCTGAGAAATGTGGACTGTGCATGTCCTCACAGACATGGCCAGCATCGAGTGGGTTGTGGGGAAAAAACTCCAGGACAAAGAAACATCTTGTGTCACAAAGAATTCAAATGGAGAATCCCTGGCAGAGCCCCTGCCTGCACCTGGCACCGCCGGCGATGGCACTGATCACGTCACCAGGGCACACCTTTGTGTGGGGCAGTTTTTGCCACTTTCATCATCAAAACAAAAAGTCAAAATCAGCCATAACCGGTTTGGCTCAGTGGATAGAGCGTCGGCCTGCGGACTCAAGGGTCTCAGGTTCAATTCCGGTCAAGGGCATGTACCTTGGTTGCGGGCACATCCCCAGTGGGGGGTGTGCAGGAGGCAGCTGATCGATGTTTCTCTCTCATCGATGTTTCTAACTCTCTATCCCTCTCCCTTCCTTTCTGTAAAAAATCAATAAAATATATTTTTTAAAAAGTCAAAATCAATTCAATATAAAAATCAGAACCCCAAACCATGCCCTTTGTTTATTTTATGTACACAATTTGAATTTCCAAGAATAGTCATTAGCTTTTCAAAAAAAAAAAAGGAATGAAGATGCAACTCTCTTCACAGGGGCTGACCACACTCTCCACGAACACCCCCCCCACCCCCCAGCGCACACTGGTTCTGCGTCGCTGCGACCTCAGTCCTGAATGGGTGGGGGCACTGTCCCCAGGGAACCCTGCGTAAGTGACAGCCCGCTTCCTCAGGTGATGGAACGAAGCCCGACAGGACCGCACTCGGCAGTCACCAGCACCAGCACCAGCACCACCGCCCCCGGGACACCTGGAAACGGGTCGTGATCCTTTAGAAAGTCTGCATGTGACAGTCACAGCGCTAGGCACGCCTTTCTCCACAAAGACAGACGCAACAGCCTGCGTCACTGGCGTCACTGATGTCCCTGACGAGGAGGAAGCTCCGGCTGTGATGACTTCCCGCCGCACCTGCCAGCAGTGGCTGCAGCCTTTCAAATGCCCGTTATGGTAAAAGTCACAGTGGATGTGGCGGACTCGATCCATGCTGCCCTCTGCTGGCGGCTGGAGGCTGTGCGCAGGCTCACCATGAGCCGTCCTTGCCCAGGCACCGAACTACCTTGGATGGAGGGACACACGGAGGAGAGGAGTCACGCTCTCCCTGGAACACAGGCCACGCCCTGAAACTTATTTCTCAGAAGCTTTTGTTCCGACTAAAGCTGGTTTGCCTTCGTCCCTATGCTCGGCTCCTCAGTGGGAACAGTAAGAGCCCCAGGCAGCCACAGGCAGCATCACAGCTGGTGGTAGGTGCACCGGCCCCAGGAACTGCAGAGTGTGTGTGGGAGGGAGGTTACGAAAGCACTCAATATGGGGGTCTGGGCAGGCATCACTGAGAACATAAAATCGGGCTCCCCACCCCCAAAACCCAGAAAGACCAGAAAGCCTCCTCCTTTCTCACAGTCTGAGCTGCTCGAACCTCCCACTCCTTCTCTCGGAACCTCCCACGTCCGGGTCCCGCCACGTGCAGCATCTACGAGGTCAGAGCCCAAGGCCATCCCCAGGGAGGCCTGGGCTGGGGGCCCCGAGGCCGGGCACTGCGCCTCCCCCTTCCAGCCGTGCCGTCTCCGGAGCCAGTCTCGTCACCGGGTCCCCTGCGTCCTTCACTCTCAACCGGCAGGAGCGCACGCACTGGGATGCCGGCCTCCACTTCCAGCTGCGCGCACACACCGCGCAGTGTTTCCAAGACGCACGAGCTGCGCACTCCGCCTTTATCCCTAGGGACCCCGTTCGACTGTGGGTTCCGTTTAACCGCCTGTCGGCTGTGACGTGGCAGCTGGGTGCCGGAGAGCCGCAGGCCCTGGACCAGGAGGCGGCTGTCACGCACCCACGGGATGTGGACAACTAGGACTGGAGCTCTTAGAGGAACCAGGAAGAGAGTGACATCTGATGGAGGGCTGGGAGCTCAGGAAGCAGGGCCAGCCTCGGGGGCGTGGCGCCGTCTGGGGAGCTGGGTGCTTCCGGACAGAGTGGTGTGGCACAAGGCCCTGGGCTCCCAGCGCGGCCTGGCTCCCGACGCCCACCAGAGCCCGGCCATCCACGCAGCCTGACCTCTGCCCTCGCAGTGATGTCTGCCCCTCCAGGCCCCGCCCCCCTCCCTCTCCCCTGCACACATCCCGCCCAGCATCCCGCTCCTCCTGGCAATCCTGTCATGCCCAGCGTCACAGAGAACACCTGCAAAACCTTGCCGGCCAACTGGAAAGGCCACCTTCCCTGCATGAGAGACTCCAAACACCTCACAGTGAACCCCACTGCGGGGGACGCTGGGGCTTTCCTTCAGGATCGGGGAGAAAGGCAGGAGTCCGCTGGGAGAAAGGCAGGAGAGCCCAGCTTCCTCACCAGGGTCCTGGCCCCAAAGCCCTCGAGCCCTTGCCACGCCACTCACTGGGGCAGGCGGGGGCGGGGGGCCTGGGAGGGGAAGCGTGACACCATCGCTGTAACGGGCTGCTGGGCACAGAGTCCATGCACAAGGCGAATGCATGGCAGCAGTTAACACCCCACGTTACCTACAGCGCCCTGAGTCAAGGCCAGCAATGCTCCTGGGAGAAAAGGATGAGAGGTATGGAGACTAGAGAGGCCTCAGGAATGGAGGGAGAACGTGCTTTGACCCAGGACACTAACCATGTCAGGGTGCCCCGGGGCCCACGGACTCAATGCCACTGCAAGTCACACCCAGCAGGCCGTGCTCGCTGTAGGCATGTAACAGTGTGGTGCTGGCCTGGGACAGGCTGACAGAGCAGAACCCAGAACTCAGAAGCAGCCCTACACGGGCATGAACACTTGCCCTAGGACAGACCGGGGGAAATCGCAGACGGCCTTTCTCTAAATGCCGCTGGACGCATATCCGGCCCGAGAACACCAGGAAGTGTGGGTATGAGTGGTCACGGCAGTCTCTGTAGCAATCGCCCCAAACTGGAAACCACCGAAATGCCCCTCAGAAGTGGAACCAACTTTGTTTATTGTGGCGCATTCACACGATGAGACGGTGCACTCCGGTGAAGATGACAGGCGACAGCTACAGGAGACAAGGTCAGATAAACCTCACGGACATCATGGTAAGCAAAACAGGCTGCCAAATAGAAGGGAACTTTATTGGGAGAGCCTCATACCAAATCCCAGAGGAAGTGTTGAGAACAGGCTAAACGTTTTCTAATGTGCTAGCCCAGAACACAGACCCCACATACGCCTCCCCAGGACACTAATGTTTTATCACCCCAAAAAGCCATCTGTACCCACTGGCAGGCAGGCACTCCCCGCTGTCCACACCCTCCAGCCCCCGGCGGTCACCAGCTGATGGACGTTTGGCTATTGTGAATAATGCTGCAATAAGCACTCATATAAAATACATTTTTATTGATTTCAGAGAGGAGAGGAAGGGAGAAGGAGAGAGACATCAATGATAAGAAAGAATCATTGAGCCCTGACCGGTTTGGCTCAGTGGATAGAGAGTCGGCCTGTGGACTGAAAGGTCCCAGGTTCGATTCCGGTCAGGGGCATGTACCTTAGTTGCAGGCACATCCCCACTGGGGGGTGTGCAGGAGGCAGCTGATTGATGATTCTCTCTCATCGATGTTTCTAACTCTCTATCCCTCTCCCTTCCTCTCTGTAAAAAATCAATAAAATATATATTTTTTAAAAAGATATAAGTACCATGCTAATAAGGTACAGTCTTTTAAAAAGAAAAGAAAGAATCATTGATCGGCTGCCTCCTGCACGCCCCCATGGGGATCGAGCCTACAACCCGGGCTTGTGCCCTGATCGGGAATCGAACCCTGACCTCCTGGTTCATAGGCTGACACTCAACCACTGAGCCGCCGGCCAAGTACTTATGTATATTTTTGTGGGGTGTACAGCCTTTTAAACTATGTGTCACTGTAGTAAAAACAAATGTTAAAATCGTTTCTCTTTTTCTCTCTGAATCCCAGCTATTCTGTGAAGCCCAGCTCCGGAGCCCCGTGGCTCTCTACCCGCGCCCACCACGCTCCTGTGTGGGAACCAGCTGGCGGTGCTGGCTGGTTTACGAGTTTCACCTCTGAACACTTTACGGCCTGTGAACTGAGACTCATTCTCCAGGAGGACAGCGCCCGGGAACCCGCTTGCTGTGTGCCCCGGTAATCACAGAGTAACCACGTAGGTGTGCCACCTGCTCCGCGTAAACCCCATCATCCCACCGTGTGACCATCCTGGGTCACGAGGGAAACGTGGGAAGATCAAACAGGTCTACGCGGCTTGCAGGCGGCAGCAGCGACGGCGATCAGGCAAGTCCAGTCTTGAAGCGGATTACAGGAGAGCACCAGTCCAGCGCTCGTTGTCAGTTGAATTCCTGTGGCCAGAACTTGGGGAACACAACATTCCCGTGTGGGGGTGCACAAGCCCCTGGGTTGTGTGCGCCACTAAACCAAGGACGGGAGGCGTTAGGCTCCGCCTCACTGGCAGGAGAGGCGGCACCTGCAGTGACAGCGCGTCACGAAGGCCGTTCTGGGCAGGGAGCGCGGGCCGTGGCCGAGGACGCCCGCCTCCTCTCGGATGCACAGGCACCCACCCCCCTCCCCTCCTGCTTCCTTCCCTCCTCTGCTTACAAAGTGCACGTCACCCCCTTTATCTGTGAAACCACAAGACCAGCCTTACGCCATCGGCCTCCACCCATCCTTGTCTGCTGACCGAGAGCACACTGCGGGCGGAAGCCAGCACGTGACAGAGCTGGCAGGAGGCACCCCAGGCCGCTGTCGGGGGAGGGGCGGCCGAGGGGGCAGAGGAAGACCACAGCCCCAGCAGCATCTCAATACGGTCGGTCGTTACTGACCTCCAGCTGCTTTGAAGTCTAATCTCCGTGTCTTAGGAGGCAGGTGGTCTCAGGCAAGAACAAGTGGGAAAACGCTAACTCTATTTCCGGAAGGGCGTGCCCTCAGCATCTCTTCAAGGTCTGACTTCTGTTTAAGGCACTGATTCGTCTGCTGACTCGCTGACACCGAGCTCACACCTCAACGAAGCTGCCGACACACGAGCCTTCTCCGTGGGCACATCTCAGGCTTCCGGCACCGGGGCCATTTGAAACAGCCTGGTCCCCAACAGGAAGCACAGAAATGTGGCACCAGCAGGGGAAGGCGGCACTAGGAAGGGGAAGGTGGCACTAGGCAGGGGAAGGTGGCACTGGGCAGGGGAAGGCGGCACTAGGCAGGGGAAGGTGGCACTAGGCAGGGGAAGGTGGCACTGGGCAGGGGAAGGCGGTAGTAGGCAGGGGATGGTGGCACTAGGCAGGGGAAGGTGGCACTAGGAAGGGGAAGGTGGCACTAGGCAGGGGATGGTGGCACTAGGAAGGGGAAGGTGGCACTGGGCAGGGGCCTTTGGCGCCTGCTTATGGCAGGCGAGCTGCTCCGACAAGGCAGGTGCCGCCACTCGCACTGTTCAGAAGCGCCTCCAGGGCTGACCTGGTTACCAGGAAATGGCGGTGAGCAGGCAAATTCACAAACACGGATCCACAACCACCAGGACCGGCCTATGAATCTGGGGACCTGGGAGGATAGGTGGTACGTAAAGCTATTGGTTATATGGAATGATAACCCCAAATGTGCAAAAGATCCTGTTACGGGGACGAAGCAGAGACACCTGACCTACTTTACAAGTCTGCAACCTGTTCCCGCTGCTTGTGGTCAGGGGACCCCCCGTCCGCCTGTCCCCAATTACAGAGCCGACCCCGCCCTCCACTCCGGCGGTCACAAGGGGGCAGGGAAAGAGGAGCTGCAGGTATGGCTCTCCCACTGCGCCATTTCCACAGGCACTGCCTTCCGGGCAGCGAAGGAGGAGCATGTCGCCCGCTCGCTCTCTGGCTTCAGCTGTGAGCACAGACGGGCGGAGAGCCCTCCGGAGCAGGTGATGGTCTGCACCCCGACACGTAAACGCGTGATGCCACACAGGCGTGTGCAGTCACGGGACACCGCCGGGAAATGCCTAATTAGACACAGCGGCAGGTCGCCCCGGACCGTGAACGTCCTGTTTGTTTAGCACAAGATAGTCCTGTGTGACCGTGGCTGGGAAACAAGACCTCCGAGATCACACTGCGAGTGGGCGCAGGGGGCACCAAGTCCTCCCCGAGATCGCGCTTCCTTTCCGGAAGCCTCCGGCACGTCCACGAGGGAGCTGGGGACTCCTCGCCCCTCCCCACCCCACAGGCCGCAGCCGGTAAACGCCTCAGGGGCCTGCTGCCAACGCGGTAATCACTGGGGGAATCTGGCTGAGATAAACATTCAATTACACAGCAGCACCGACAATGAAGACAGCACAGCACGGTGAGGACTGAGGGACTCACTGGGCACGCACCTCCCGATCATGACAAGACCGAGGTCCCGCTGTCAGTCAGTGAAGTGGCTGCGAACCCGCCTAGACCGGGCCGCCTGCGGACGGCCATCCCGGCGCGGGGACCAATCACTGCCATCAGCCCCTCTTCCCAGAGCAGCCTCTGCTCCGGCTCCGGCTTCAGCTCCGGCTCCGGCTTCAGTCAATCAGGAAGCTCCCGCGCTGGCGCTTCGGCAGCCCGTGCGCTGAGATGGGAACAGCACGGAGATGAGCGAGGCCCCTGCGCACGGATGACAGGCAAATCCCGGAAGCGCTCCGTGTTAAAAAAAAGAAAAGAAAAGCAGAGAAAAGCAGCAGCTTCGTGGCGTGGCGTGGCGTGGCGTGGCGTGGCGGGAAGAGCTCAGTGATGGCAGAGGCCCCCGCCCGCCGCCACAGGGAGGGACCGGGTGGCCGTCCTGGCTCAGCCACAGTGTTCGTCTCGCAAATGTCCCGGGCAGAAGCCACGAGCTGCCCAGAGAAGCTGGTCTAGACAGAGAAGCACGCGAGGCTGGTGGAACTTTCCGGAAGGCCACCGCCCCGGCTCTGGTTTCTGCAGTTCTCTGGGGTGGATGTGCCCACCCCAATTTTAAGATGGTACAAAATTGTGGGGTTTTATTTACTGCAAGAATGGAAAAAAAATTTTCATTTAGTTTGTGACTGTTTCAAGTTTTATGTCACTTTTTCCCCAGTAAATATAGATTTTTTTATTGGTGCAGAATAATATTAATACCATTCTTTAACTGATTCGGATATTATACTATGTTAAGTAAAAGCTTTTCTAAGAGTTATTTTAAAAGCTACTGGCCTCTTACACACCATTCCTTATCACCTCTATCACATTTTACGTAGAATAATGAAACACTTTTATCGATAGAACTGATATGAGTTCATAGAACTCTCTGGAAGGCATTTAGCAGCACACACCAAGGCTAGAAATCAGAAGCTGAACTCACGGACCCAGGACGCCCCTCACAGGAGTCCAGGGTGAGGAAAGAATCGGAAATGCGTGCGAAGTATTACCGACAGCGACAGGGCTGCTACAGGAACAACGTGGAAACCTCGGACCATTCAGGAGGCGCCTGTACTGGGCTTCCTGTGGCAGAGACAGGCCACCATGGGCCCCGCACGCCGGTGTCACATGCAGCCTGCGCTCCCAGGGTGGGGTCGGCCGGTCTGCTGCTGGACAGGTGCCGGGCCCAGGCCCCCACTCCTCAACTTCGGACCAAACCCCTTCAAGGGTGGCCATCGTCTGGGCCCATCCTGTCACCTGCGGGACTGGTCGGGGAAGGGCGCTCCCGGCTGAGGCCCCGCCGTCCAGCTCTGACCCCGCGCCTTGCTGCCTGCTCCGGCCCCTCCTGTGACAGGGTGGGCGCCTTCCCCGCCAGATGCCGCTAACAAACTGCTCATGTACACACTGCAATAGCAAAGAGAAATGTGTGTTTAAAAAAACCTACAAAGTGTTCCCAAAAATGACGGGGACTATCTCTTAAGCTTATTCTAAATCCTGAAATGGGAAACAAAGTTTTTCATCCATTCGTTACTCTTATAATATCCCAAAAGGACTGAAGGCGGGGAACACAGAGGCAGATGCAGAGAAAAGAGCCGGAGAGGAAACCTCACCCGAACGTCCTGGTGGGGCTCCTGGGCCCTCCCTCTACTTTGCATGTGACTGAAGTTTGCATAACGTTCTGGTTCTCTGAGCAGAGGGAAGAGTGTGCACGAAGCCCCAGCACCCCCAGCACGCGGCCTCCGGCGGCCCCATTCCCAGGCGATCACCATCAGCCCCCAGGACAGACCGCAGCCACTCAGAGGACACCTCTGGCGAGTGACCGGTCGAGTGGGAAGGGGCAGCTCCCCGCAGCCACTTCCTGCGGAGACAGGCTGAGGGTGGCCCGTCAGGGGCTGCCTAGCAACAGAGCACCCGAGGGAAGTGCCTTCCGAAAGGAACAAACACACGTACAAACACGGAAGCCGAGTGGGGAGGAGATAAACTTGGTAGCTGTAAAGGGAGTTAAAAAAACACACAAAACCCAAGCGTGGTTCTTTTTTGCTTCTTTGGTCGGCTGAGCCTCTTCTACAAACCTCTGCTTCAAGGCTCAGAACCAGCCCCGGGGAGCTGTGAATGGCCTACAGCAAACCACATCAACCAGACGTGGCAGCCGAGAGAGGCGAGCAACACTCAGCCCCCCTCCCACCCGGGACCCTCAAATCCTCACCCCTCATTTCACGCAACCCACACAGGAAACGAAGGGAACCACTGGCCGGGCCCACAGGCCAGGCGGGGCGTGACCCGGAGAGCAGTGTGGGGCTCCTGAGCCGGTCTCCGCTCGGGCCTCTCCGGTCCAGGAGCTCTGAGCTGTGTGTGCACCGCACGTACGTGCACCCATTCATCCACTCATTCATTCTTGGGTCCTACCCTACAGGACCTACTTCATAAGGTATGGTTCCAACAGGGCCCCAGAATATAGAGCTTTTTTAAAACTCACTCAGTAGAAACTGCTTTCTCAAAAAACTCACCCATGCCCTGACCGGTTTGGCTCAGTGGATAGAGCGTCGGCCTGCAGACTGAAGGGTCCCAGGTTCGATTCCGGTCAAGGGCATGTACCTTGGTTGCGGGCATATCCCCAGTAGGGGGTGTGCAGGAGGCAGCTGATCGATGTTTCTCTCTCATAGATGTTTCTGGCTCTCTATCCCTCTCCCTTCCTCTCTGTGAAAAACCAATAAAATATATTTAAAAACAAAACAAAACAAAAAAACAAACAAACAAACAAAAAACAACTCATCCAGGCCGCAGCCGGGTAGGTCAGTTGGTTGGCGCGTCATCCCGGACGCCAGAAAGGCTGTAGGTTCCTTTCCCGGCCAGGGCACAGACCTAGGTTGTGGGTTCAGTCTCTCGTCGGGCATGTACAGGAGGCAACTGATTGATGTTTCTTTCTCACATAGATGTTTCTCTCTCTCTAAAATAAATTTTAAAATATTTTAAAAATAATAAATAAAATAAAACTAGTAAACATCCCAGGTGAGGATTTTTAAAATATATATATATTTTTATTGATTTCAGAGAGGAAGGGAGAGGGGGAGAGAGAGAAACATCCATGATGAGAGAGAGTCATGGATCAGCTGCCTCCTGCACGCCCCAAACTGGGGATCGAGCCCACAACCCGGCCATGTGCCCTGACCGGGAACTGAACCGTGACCTCCTGGTGCATAGGTCGATGCTCAACCACTGAGCCCCGCTGGCAGGGCCCAGGTGAGGATTAAAAACAAACCTCACCCAGGTGTCTGCAGCTCAGTCAGGTCTGGGAGCCCCAGCTGACCGGCTGACAGACTTGCGACAGGAGCTAAGCAAACCACTGCTGTGGTCCATCGGCCAGGACTTGACTCCTCCACGGACAAAGGCCCCCCGGCACTGGGCATCACGGTCCCTTCAGGAACGTGCGTGGGAAGAGCCCTCCTTTTAACACTGTTTCAACCCTGGTCTCCCAGCCCCACAGCTCTGAGGGCTTTCAGTTGAACAGGGAATGCACTGGCACTTTGGCAAACACAAACCCACTACAACAGGTCTGAAGATTTTTAAACAGAAGTAAAACGTAATTCCTCATAGTTGGGTAGCTTGGTTGGTTAGAGCGCCATCCCAATATGCCAAGGTGTGGGTTCGATTCCTGGTCAGGACACACACAAGAATCAACCAACGAATGCATGAATAAGTGGAACAAATTGATGTTTACCTCTCTCCTTCCCTTCAAAATTCAATAATTTTTTTAAAAAGTAATTCTACACAGATATCAAATGTCTGATGACATCACTTCTTGAAATCAACATTCACCCTAAACATCACCATCACACAGCCACCATTAGCATTTTTACCGACTGTCAAGAACCGCCTCTCTGCGTCATCCTCACTCCTGTAAATCCAACCGCTGGCCTGCCCTCCCCTCCCCTCCCCA
>NW_005872366.1:4143-5729 GCF_000147115.1 Myotis lucifugus | reverse complement strand
CCATGCCCTCTCCCAGGCCATGGATTAGTTTTGGTTTCAGTGTTTGATTTGAATTCTTATAAAGGTTATACAGGTTTTTCTTCAAACAAAGAATGTCGGTTGATAAAATACAGATGTCTTTAATAAGCAGGATTTATGAGCAACCTGCTTTTTCACTCGGTATCCAGTGGCCTCTTCACGCCGGTAAGGCAGACAGGGCCTAACATCTGAGACATGTACACACCAGAGCCCGAGCCACCGCCGCCCTCAAACAGTCAGCGGTTCCAGGTCGGGCTCCCGCTCACAGGGGCGAGGCTAAGGCGCACACCTCGGCCTCCCAGCCTTTTGAGCCCAAATAGACCTGGTTCTGGTGCCCTCCAGGCTGGGGTCTCGGGTGCAGCCACGCCGCGGGGCCTGTGCACTCCAGGGGCCTGGAGGCAGGTGAAGTGTAACTTATTTTTGTGAGAAATCAACTGACCTTGGGGAAAACACAGGGCTGCAATCGCTCCACCTCCTGAGCCCTTTTAACTCCCCTTTCAAAATCCAAAGTGACTTTTAACTGTGTGCTTTTTCTACCCACTGATTCTACTGTAAGGGTGTGTTATGATTGTTTAAAGTAGAAGTTTTAATTCCTTGTTAGAATGCTATATATACACATATTTATGTGTTTAAGGAAATGGGAGAGTACAACAGTATCAGAAAAAGGAAAGAATGCAGTCAAAAATCTGGTTTTGTAGCCTTGAAATCTATTCAGGGTGAAAATGAAGCCCAATGAGGATTTCACAGGAAACCGGCGGAGGACCGGCACCGGCCGCTTCCATCACGTGACGGGGACTCGAGGTAGCTGTCTGGGAAAATCATCACCTTCGTGCCAGCCAGTCCCTCCCCCGAGCAATGAGCCCTTTCCCGTCCAGCTCACTGTCCAGGGCTGTGCCCACACCGGACACCAGGACCATTCTCTTCACCATCGAGCGAGTACAAAACCATTCCTGAGATGGGCTGAGCACGGCCCGGACTTCCGACGGAGCACCCTGTCCTCGCGTGGCTGACAAACAGGACAGGCCGCGGGTCAGAGAGCTGCTGCTCTGCGGCTTCCCTGCCCCCAGGGAGGAGGGCGCTTCTACACCCAGCAACGCTCAACAAAAGGCTGCAGGCCTGGGCCGGAGCCGGAGCCTCCCCTCTGAAGAAAGAGGCAAAGGCGGCACCGCCCACCCGGGAGGGTCCCAGGGACAAAAGCACCAGGTGACTGTGGTCCCAGAGGGGTCCTCCTGCCAACGCTGGGGCCCGCGGATCTGCCGCGCTCCAGCCAAGGCCGCAGTGAGCTACAGCCGCAGTGGAGCTACAGCCGCCCTCCAGCTGACCGGACGGGGATCTGCTAGGTTGCCTGGTGCAGGCCATGGGACCACAGGGTCATCAGGTTGCTCTCCTGATTATTTAATTGTGAAAAAATCAGCGACCAATTTAAATGCTTTTTGAGACACATGTGGTGGATCAAACACCTTACACGTCTGGAATCAAGTGACTCACAGTCGAAGCACTGCCTGAGGCCACAGCCGCCTCGGATGCATTCTTTGCCGCTCGCACTCGTCACTCGCCTTCAGGAGCAG
>NW_005872366.1:0-1843 GCF_000147115.1 Myotis lucifugus | reverse complement strand
CAAGTTAACAGCACCACTTTATCGCTCACAGCCCACAGTCCCCATGCTTGACCGTGGCAGGTGCAGGCTGTGGCTGAGCCGGAAGCTTCCTGGGCCGAGTGGGAGACGAAGGGGCTCCCCGGGAGACGCCGTCCCGCCCTGCGCTAACTAACGGTGACCACCCATCTCCCGGTGACCACCATCTCGCGGTGACCAGAGAGAAGCGCGCAGCAGCTCCAGGGGGTGTGGACGCACTTCTTGCCGTTTCTAACTCACTTTCCCCTCCCCTGCCTCTGTCATCTCAGGAGAAACCGAGTAACCTTCACTCAAGAGCCCGTGGGGAAGCGGGAAGCAATGGAGCAAGGGCAGGTCCAGGCGAAGCGTTCTCTGGGGAGCCGCTGTCCCAGCCTTTCATGGGGGGGGGACCCCAGGAGGGAGGACTCCACCAGCCAGGGCCCTCCGGGTGGAAGCTCCCAGCCTCTGCCTCACGGGTCTCCCCCCCTCCCCCAGGGGACCTGAAGCTGCAGGCACCCCTGAGCCGGAAGGCACTCCTCGGGTTCTCACGCAGAAACACCTGACCTCGAATGCATGAACCAGAAGAAAAACCCACATGGCGAGATGGCTGACGAACAACAGCCACTCAGAAAGAAGCAGGTGTGAGCCGCGGCCCCGCCTGCGCTACCATCATGAGCCAGGCCCGCAGGCGCCTCTTCACCCACACTCTCCTCTAGAAAACATGGGCTGTTTGGCCAGAAGACAACGTATCAGTGGAGAGACCTTCAATCTTTAAGACAAAAATTAAGTGAAGGAAACAAGTGACTACAACTGGTCAAAATCTGACCCAAACCCGTCAGGACGAGCAAATGAGAAAAACGTAAACCGCTGGATTTGACAAAGGCCGTAGAAAGAGCTCATCGCAGTTCAGTGAGTAACGAAACCGCCAGCCATGGGCACCGCCAGGCCCCCCGCACCAACAGGCACAGAAGCCTTCTGCAGCCCAGCTGGTCATCAACAGCTCTGATGAGGGGCCATTCTGTACCCACTGGATTGCTTTCCGAAAGCTTTCAGATGCTAATCCTCACACCGGCACGCTTGCAATGACGAGCATGTCCCGGCACCGCTACGAACAGGGTGGACTGGGACAGACAGCCTGTGGGAAGCAACGTGCGTGGAGAATGTGTGTGCCCTCTGACACGCTGCGGCCACCCTGGAAGTCTCCCTTACAGACCACGAGACGTATAACGGGAACCCTATGTTCCAGATGTTCTGAGAAAGCCCTGACTCCACAGAGCTGTGTTCTTTTCCATAAAAGCAAGTTCTTACGTGTGTAAGCAAACTGGAGACCCACGGCAGTCATCAGTATCAGAGAGAAACAGACAGAGGTCTGGCCGGGTCAGACCCACAGAAAAGGTCTTGTTCGGCTTGGAGCGAAGCAGAGGGCGAGCCCGGGCTCCCTGTGCGTCAGCTCTGCCCGGGCTCCTCTCCTCACGCTGTTCCTCCTCGCTCAGCAGCAGGTGCCCGGGCCGCAGGCTCCTCTAACGCAGACAGGAACCCGCCGCCTCCTCTGAACGCAGGGGCCCTGCCCGGCCCAGAGGCCGCACTGCTGGGTCTCCTCTCCACCCCACACGGAAGCGTGTCTCCTGCAGGCAGCTCTCCTCGTGGTGCCCACGGGGACATGGCTGAAGCTAATAAAACGCGTAGGCGCCGCCGTGCTGCAGAAGTAACGGCCTGGACCGACGCTGCACTGTGTGGCCCTGCCAGCCTCTCCTCGCACATCTGGTCCGAGAGCGGCGGGCACCACACGGGCTACCTCAGGAGCAGCGCATCCCGGGGTGGGAGCCTGTGAGACCCCAGGGAAGCCGAG